>NC_048233.1:19359070-19404361 GCF_002007445.2 Ailuropoda melanoleuca
TCTGCACCCCCACACCTCTACCTGCCCCTTCTCCCTGCCTCCCCTGCTGCCCCCAACTCCTCCTTTCCCTTCCTGTCTCCCTCTCCCTCTTTGTGTGCACATCTCTGGCTGTCTCCTCACCCTGACCCCCTGTCCATGGATCTCTCTTTGGCTCTGAGTCCATGTGTCTCTACTATCTCTGGCCTCTGGGTGTCTCTCTGTGTCTGTCTTGGATACTTTACTCTGCTCTCTGAAGGCTCCTCTCTTTCCTGTCTCCTGTCTCTGGCTCTATCTCCCTGTCTCTCTGTTCCACTGCCCACTGTCTGTCTCTGATGACGCTGTGTCTGGGTCTTTTGGAGTCTCTAGGTCCTAGGACCGGCTCTGTCTTATCTTTCCCCTTTGCTGCTCTGGACATGAAATGCTGGGCCTTTCTCTCCCTGTCCCTGTGTCCATATCTCCCCTTCTCTGCCTCACTCCCCAAGTGTCCCAGGAATTCAGGGCTTGGCTGACACATAGGGCATAGAAGGGACATGCCTCGCAGTCCTCTGTGTTGAAGGTGGGTGGCTGACAGATGACTGCAGGACTCTGCTCCTCACAGAACATTCTCCATGACCCTAGATGCAAGTCTCTTCCCTGCCTGCTATGCTGGCTGGTCAGGCCCTGATGCTTGGCCCTGACCTTCCCCAGTCCACCCACTGGGAGCCACTGGAAATTCTGGGAGGGCACGCCAGGTCCCCTCAGTCAGGTATCTGTGCATCTAGAGCATTCTGTGAGAGGAGGAGGGAAGAGAAGCAGAAAGCCAGCTGGAGGTGCTTTGCCAGAGGGGCTGCGGGGGTGAGCGGAACAGAAAGCCGGGGAGCTCTGCCTCTGCATCCCGGCCAGCACCGCCCAGCAGCTCCTTGCAGCCCTCACACAGACACAGGTGGGGCCACCGGTCCAGTGAGGAGGTGCAGCATGTCTTCAAGTATAGGAAAGGGGACAGAAAATATGGGTGTCCCTCTTTCATCCCCTCAGGCACCTGTAACCCTTCCTTCCACACAGGAAGCTCTCCATAAAGTCATTGGCTCCTGTGTCACCAGATCTCACAAAATAAGCCCCTAATTCAATACAACTCAATCCCTTTCAATATTCTTTCCCACCCCCACCCTCACTCCCTCACCACCAGCCCCTCAGTATCTGCCCCCAGGACCTTGTCGCCAGCCTAGCCTTCCCAGCACCCCAGGGATCAATGGACCCCAGCTCAAATCACACTCATCCCAACCCTCCTCCTCCCTCATTACCTGCTGTCTCTCCCTCTGCCTTTCCCCTCTTGCCCACCCCAGTGCATCCTGGCCCCCTGGGTGCTCCCCAGAAACAGGCAGTCACTAATGAGCACTGAGCACTGAGCACTGGAAGGGGAGGGCCCAGGGCAGCCTGGTGGGGGAGGGGATTCCAGAGCTGGAGATAAGGAGTCCTGTCAGCATCTGTCACATATGCCATCTCCTCCAGCATCCCTGTACGTGCCTCCTGCCTCCTGCCAGTCCATGTCCTGCAGAGGCTGATGGCCAGAGCTCAGGTGCAAATTCACGGAATCTAGACTCCTAATGCCTGGTCTGCTCCAGACCCATTTTCTCCAGGATGTCACTGCCCTGACATCTTTCTTTGACAACTCGTGACAATCCTGAGAGCTGAGGTTGTAGATGGAACCCAAGGAGGAAGAGACATTGCCCTCTCTGCTCAATGCTTGATCTGTTGCCCTTGTCTCCACTGCAAATCCCCAAACCACAACTTAACACTTTAGGCAATGGCAAAGAGGGTGAAAGCTCAGAAAGACTTTCCTAGCCTTAAGGAGGTCCTGAGTGCTTCCAGAAACCAGAGGAGATGGGGGGAAAATGGGCTTGGGTCNAAAAGATGGGCTTGGGTCTCCAAAGATCTCTTTTCCTGATACATGCAAATTCCACCAGGAGGTGAGGAACTCTGTGCTGAGGACTTGCTGCTTCTCAACAGTCACATGTGAAGGGCTCTGTGGCCACAAGAGGGCGGCAGAGAACGGTGCTCCCTGCAGAGGCAGCCCTGGACCCTGGGCGCTGAGACAGGGCTGGGCTGCCGAGGGTAGCCAGGAGGGGTCTGGGGCTCCAGCAAAATCCCAGGAATTTGAATATTGAGGAAATCCCTCCTACCGCCCTTCCCACTGGCACCCTTTATTCCCGTCGGTGCCTGAAATGCAGAAGGGAATAAGGTCCCAGGCCCTGGGGCTGCTGGCACAGAAGGGCCCCCTGGCTTTTCCTTTATGGATGGACAGCAGGTGACATCCCAGCTCCCAGAGCTGAGGCCTCACAGGGGCCCTGCTGAGAACTAGAGCCAGACTGGAACCCACGTACTCTTGATTCCCACTCCAGGATCTTCCCATGGGTGCTGACCGCCGCTCCTAAAAGCAAAGCACACTTCATGGGCCCAATGGCAAGCCAGCTCATAGCCCTGGATTCACACCCCAATGTCACAGCTCCCCCTTCCCCATGTGACCAATGCTACACACAGAACTGGGCACAGAGGACTGTTCATCACACAGCACAGACATGTGAGCCACACACACTGTGCTGTTCACACCCCCATCCTCAGCACACACCCCCCTCTGCTCCTGAGTCCCACAGCCCCTGCCCCTTCCTCCTACTTCCTGAGCTGTGAGAGGAACTTCTCCTCATTCATCATGTGGGTTTCTCCATGATTCAGGTCATCCCAGCCTGAGCAGGGGACACACAAGGACTTCTGGGGACTCTGAGGCCCTCAGGCAGAATACGTGGAGTCTAGAGTTAGGAACTGCAGCCTGGTTCCATCATTCCCAAATCCTGGGGGTGGGGGCGGGGAGAGAGCAGACCTGAACCCTCCACTGTCTGGCCTCCCCCCACACTGCCCCCCTCCCTTTATGGCCCTCCCTGGTCAGAGCAGGGCCTCTGAGATCTTCCCATGCAGCCCTGAGTGCAGACCTCAGGCCCCAGCCTCCACCCAGCCTCAGACCAGGGACCCTGAGGCCACCCCCCTGTGCCTGGCAGGACAGAGACACCCACTGCTCAGGCTCCCATCCCCCACACCCCCAGCACTAAATGCCTTCCTCTCCTGGCCTCCCTCCTCACCCAACACCATAGCAGAGCCTGGAACCCGCTGGAAATGTGCACAAATCAAAGACATCTGCAGCTGTGAGACTTCAGGCTCCCCTGGGACAGCGCATGGGCGGGCACACACACACACACACCTGTGCATATGCAGATACACACAGATGCTCACACTCATACATACACACAGACACATACCCTCAAAATACACACATATACACCCCCTTACATCACATTGTCACATGCATGTAACACAAAGACACATACGCACTCACATTTACAGACACGCACACACACCCAAACTTACACACTCTGACACACACATCAAACAAACATGTGCACACATTCGCACCACTCTATTCCTTTCTTCTAAGGCTCCAGAGCCAGTCCTCTGGATCCTAGANAATCTAGAATGTGCAGTGGAAAGCAGGGAAACCCACAGGGAACCTGTTTCCGGTTTCCTGGCCCACACTGCAGCTCCCCTGCTCTACCCCCTTCCTGCCACCAGAGTCTCTGGGACTGTGACCCACACCGTGGAAGTGCAACTACAGAGATCACTCAGTCCTTCACACAAGGGACACTTGTGAGCACCTACCTGCCACCCCCACCCCACCCCCACCCCCAGGCCTGCAGCTGAGGCAGACACATAAAAGAGTAAGACCTTCTGCCCAGTGGTGTGGGGGAAGAGCAAA
Organism: Ailuropoda melanoleuca; assembly: GCF_002007445.2. NCBI lineage: Eukaryota > Metazoa > Chordata > Mammalia > Carnivora > Ursidae > Ailuropoda > Ailuropoda melanoleuca. The sequence continues at coordinate 19,362,831 of NC_048233.1, forward strand.
GCTCAGGAGCCAAGGACCTGAGTTCAAATCCTGCCTTTGCCTCTTCATATGCTGTTACCTTGAGGCCTTCACATAACCTCTCTGAGGCTCAGTTCTATCACCTGTAAAGTAGGATTAATAAAATGTACCTAATGTGTGAGATTAAGACAGGTGAAGCTTCCATCAGCAGTGTGTCCACCATGGAAGCCACCCCACCCCATTCCCCAGCCCCTGTGGGGAGCATCTCCCCAACACCCTTCCAGTCCTGCTGTCCCTGACACAGAAACCCCATCTCCTTGAGGCTCAGACCCCCAGGTGCCCACACCTGGGGAAACTTGATCTCAGCCTTGGCCAGCACCATCCTACTCCCCAGCACCAACCACCCCCAACTCTCCTGGTCCATCATGCCTCTTGTCTCTTTACAGGTTACATTTTCCGTAATAACCTTTATCGTGGCTGACCGTGGCCCAGATGTTCCCGGGGGAGCGCTGTCCCTGTGCATCAGCTGGACATGAAGGGCTAATCAGCCTCCACAGAGCTGCCCCATGGAAAATGGTCTGTACTTCTCTGAATTACACCAATTTTAGAACATTCTTTATGGACAGAATGCAGGAGACAGTCATAGGACAGGACTTGCTGTGCTAAGCAGATGTGGGAGAGATTATGTTGCCCCATGAATCCTAAATAATTGCTCAGAGGAAACTCCAATAGATTATGTGCTGGGAGCTGGGAAGCAGCCTAGCCCACCCCTCTCCTATGGGCACCCCCTGCAGGTGCCTTGGGCCAAGGGGAGCTGGGATGGCTGCCCTACCGCTGCTGCTTAGGTGGCCTCCTCAGCCCCCTCCAGAGTCAGGCCTCAGCCTGAGTTGGAAGTTGCTCTGAGGTCTTACGTCACCTTCCTGGGACATCCATGGACCCACAAACACCCTTGTTTCCCTGCCACAGCCTTGACTCACTACACCCTCTCACACTCTGACTGCTTCTGAACTGTTTTCTATCTTCTCCCACAGGGATGTCTCCAGTCTTCCTTCCAGACAACCCGCCACTCTGACCATCTCTGAGCTTCCATCTGGCATAGCCCATCCTGGTGCCTCCACCTTCCCCCTGCCTTCCCCATCCCTCTGACCCCTCCCTTCGCCCACCTCCCATTCTGTCCCCTCCCACCTGGAGTACCTTCCACTTTCCCCAGCCTGCCTTCACTCCTGACTCACCTCCCCAGACAACCCCCACCTCCCAGTAGGCTCCACCTTCCCATTACCTCCATGTCTCCAGCCTGCTGCATCCCACCACTTTGCCCCATTTCTAGTCATTTCTATATCTGCTTTCACACCTCTCCCACCCTTCAGAATCTAGGGAGTAGGGTAGGGCTCAGAGCTCAGTGGAAGGAAGGACATTTGCCCCCTTCTCTCTCCTCCAGCCCTCTGCCTGTCCTCCCCCCTCTCCTCCTGCAGGCAGACCAGGTCTCATGCTGAGCTGAAGAGACATTTCGCCATCAGCAGAGTGATGGGCGGGGTCCGCAGAGGTGACCAAGGAAAACCTGCCAGGCACTTCAGTCCCACCTGGGGAAGCCCCGCCCACCACGGCGAGCCCCGCCCCCTCCCTGGAGTCGTCCTGGGGCGGGCCCAGTCCAACCACAGCTCTGCTGGGCCCCAGTTTGGAAGGGACCCTGGCAGCCCTGGGACTTCCAGATGGCCTGATGACCTGGTCACCCCAAGGCCACTCCATCTCAGGAGAGGACAAAGGCAAATGGTGACTGTTCTCTGTCGGGTCTTCCCACCACCTTGGCCTATACTCCGCTGGAGGGAGACTTGCCCTCAGCTCTTAGAACGGGTTTGCAGGAAAAAGACGCAGCACAGCCTCTGCCTCTTTTCTCCCCACAGATCGCTGATGTCTGAGAACCCAGCAGAGGGCGCGTGGTATAGCGATGACCCTGTGTGTGTGCCAGAGGGGACTCGCGCCTCCACGTGGAGGCCAAAGTTCCCCCCAGAGCCTCACCTCCTTTTCTGCCTGTTTGGTCTATGAGGTCTCCCCTTCCCCGGCCACACCTTGCTGAACCCCAACACTCATGGGGAGAGAATCTCCCTCTATGGGTCCCCTTTCATGCTGTCCACAATTTCTGCTTCAGAAAACAAGCAGCGCTGTCTCCTCCCGGGAAGTTCTTCTCTCCTCGCGCTTCAGTCTTTCTTGCTGCTGTTAAGTGATCATACCGTCCTGGGAAATTGTGAGGCTCTCTCCCAGACTTCCCCCTTCTCCTCACTTTCTCAGCTTCTCTGTGGTTTGTCCCAAATATCTAGGTTCCAGATCCCAGGCTTCAGAGGAGCCTTCTGGGCTTGGAGGTCAACCCAGGTGCTGAGGAGTCTGAGAATCTGCTTGGCCTGAAAGGGAAGGCAGTGGTTCCTGGGGTGAGAATGGCCAGACAGCACTTTGGAGCTCTGTGCACACAGCAGGTGTGTAATAAGTGTGACATGGCCCATTGAGAAGCTGGGCTTAGGGAGGTGAGGGAGGGTAGAGGGGAAGGAATGAGGCTGGACTGGTCTGAAATGTCTGTGCCCCATTCTCTTCCCTTACCCTCTGGGCCACCTGGAGAGAATGTGCTCTAAGAGAGGCCCTGAGCTGGGAGTCCTCCCTAAGCTGAGGGGAGTGTCCTCCCTCCAACCACCTCCACCCAGCCCAGCTCAGGACACCAGGACACCCACCCCTAAGAGCCCAGCCCCTGTACCCCCACCCCACCAACCCCAGACACCCTCTCTTCAGACAGGGCTCCCAGATCTCTGACCCCTCACCTTGCACACAAGCCTGAGTGCCCCCATTCTGGCAGAATCTTAGGTGACCCCTTGAAGCCACCTGGGACCCTCCAGTGAACCTAGTAGTTTTTAAGCTTTAGCCAGCACCCTTGGCCCATATGATGATTAACTAATGTCTCTTAGTATCCCTACAGATCATGCATTATTGCCTAGAAAGGAACAGCGTCCTTCTGCACATCATGAAACAGAAACCAGAGTGCCTTGAACAACCTCAGGGCACTGAGATACTGTCTGTATCTGACACCATCGAGTCTGTTTGTAATCAAGAAATTTTACAGACCGCTATACTCTCTTTCCCGATTACCTGCCCTAATCTCCTTTAACAACCCCTGAGCCAGGCAGAAAGCTCAGAGTTGGCCTTTGGACAAGAGTCTGCCTTCTCCCCAGGTGGCAGACTTCCTGAATAAAGCTCAGATTCCTTTGCAGTCAAAACTCATCTTGAGTAATCGGCTTTTTGAGTGATGGGCATCTGAACTTGCGTCTCAGTAACACTCTGGGCTCTGAAGAGCTGGGCTCTTGGGCTTCGAGACACCTGCACCACCAACGCCCTCAGATCCTCCTCATCCCCAGACACCAGAGGAACATTAATGAATTCGCTTTGTGTCCAGCCATAAGCACGATCTCATCACAGCGTACCACAGGGGTTCACTACGGACCTGTGCAACCCCAGGGACACGGGCACGCACCAATTACACAGCCAGCAGCTTAGCTAATTATCACTTGTGGTGACACTGTGGCTCACAGAGGAATCCCCAGCTTCCTTCTCCCCACTCCCCAGCCCACCCCCCAAAGTCCCTGCTTCTGGAACAGGATGCTGGAAGGGAGGATGTGAAGACTGGTTGGAGGAACATTGAAACTTGCTGGGAAACAGGAGGCCAGCCCTGGAGTAGCTGAAGGATGAGTGGGAATGAAAAGTTAGAAAGAAAAGACAATTGTCCTACCAATCACTTTGGGCTAGAAACAGACTCCCTGAAATTAGTAACTGCAGCAAGAGGGAGTGCTGGTTAGACTCCAAGAAGGAGTTCCTGAGGAGCTGCTCCTGTAGGATGGGGCTGGGAGAGGGCAGCCTTTCTCCTTACAAGCAGGAGGCAGGAAATGATGGCCAAGGAGGCGGAGGAGAAAGGGAGAAAGGGGCCCTTTGAGGAACTCAGCTCTCTGCTTGCATCCTGTCCCCCAGCTGCAGTTCCAGGGAACAAAGAGGAGGCAGTCTCACTGTAGACACAGACACACAGTGCCCCCCCCCGCCCCTGCCCCACCAAAGCCTGTCCCACTGACTTTGTCATTCCTCTGTCACTCCTCAGCTTCTCAGAGATTTAACATATTGACTCTCTGAGCTGCAGAAAATGGAATTTTCTTCACTGAGACTGTCTCCCCACAAAAAGCTGCTCAGAAATTCTCAGTCCTTTTCAGATGTCCCACCCCCTCTCCGCCCAACATCTCCCCAGGGTATTCGCATACTTGAACATACACCTCACATGTAAGCGCAGCATGAGCAGCACTCCCCAGGGACATCGCACTGGCCAAGAGCAGCCCTCACTGCGCATGCACAGACGCAGCCCACACATGGGCCGGGTTCTGCTGTCAGGTGGGGGGCACGTGTATTTCACGGCCGGATCCACGTGCCCCATGCAGCACATGCGGGGGTCCCTACCATGGGACTGAAAGGTCGCATGCCTCGGCCACGCTTGTACTCCCCGGCCCTACAAGCAGTGTCACAGCTGTCACTCCCACACAGGACAGTCTGGGGTGTCCTGACCTGCAATATGCACCCCAGCTCCACCTGGGCACTGCGGGGACACAGCTAACACCCCCCCCCCCGCAGGATCAGAGCCCTGCCCGCACTCCCACCTGGGGGTACAGCCAAGGTAGGAAACATGCACACGTCCACAGGCTGTGCACGGACATGGAGGGAGAGGAAGAAACATGCCCAAGGGTCGGGTAGCGAGTCCTCGTTCACGCCATAGCAACCACTGCTGTCCCCTCCTCCTTGCCCAAGCCCAAGCGCACACGAAGGTGCTCCCCCTCCACGAACTACAGCCTCGTGCCCCAGTGGTCCTCCCCAAGGCACACACACCCCCTTCCACCATTAAAGGGTGCATGTGGGCAACGGTTTCCCACCCGGAGTGTGTTCTGTCCATATGGCTCTCCACCACTTTAGCCTTGGGAACAGAACTGGGGGAAGACGGGATCTTGCAGAAGCTCCTTGTAACACCTGTGGCAGCCTGGCAGCTAAGGCTATCACGGATTGGCAAGAGGCCAGGCTGAGGGCCACCAGCATGTAGTTTGTGCCCAGAGCCACACTGAGGGGGGAAGTAGCAGGCTCGGTGCCCAGGGACTCCACCCTCCAAAATGCCACACAATCTGTGAGAGGAAACAGACAGAAAGAGGGACCCAGATAGATAACAAGGACATCCTCTGAGACCAGACTAAGCAAATCTCCATCCCCATCCTACCCCCTCCACAGCTGCTCCTTCCCGCACAACTCTGACCCAGGCACAGGAGGCAGTCACCCCATACTGAGAAGAGGGATGCCAACCAGTTATTTCTTTCCAAGTATTACCAGCCCAACTTTAAACAGGAAAAAGGGATTTGGGGGTGCAACTAGAAAAGAGGAAAAGGATGATTCTTCAGTCAGGAGAGGGGCGGAGACTTGGGGAGACTCCGCATTTTTATGTGTGCCAATTAACGTGCAAATGTTATGGATGATGCAGATGAATACCTATGGTCTTTGCAATTGCAACCGGCCCCTAAAGATATTTACACACACACACACACACACACACACACACACACGCACACTCCCTGTTTTACATATGTTTGGCTCCTCTGCTTCTCCAGCACCTGAATTTCTGAACCACCCTTCATTTTCTCTAAGAGCAAGTTTGGAGCTAAGAAAGATGGCCGGAAGACTTGATGTCGACAATGGTTGGGGTTCAGAGCCATGGGTCAAGAAAGAATTCCTGAGACGTGTAAAAGATGAAAAAGATGGTTTCATTAAAGCATGGGGACAGGAGCCATGGGCAGGAAGAGCTGCACTGGGGTCATGAGGAGTGGCCAATTATATACTTTCAAGTTGAGAGGGGGTTAGGGATAGCACAAGCCTAAAAGGTATTTTGGTAACAAGGGTTCCAGGACCTTGAGAAGGCTAGCTATTTTTAGGAAAAGGTCATTCATTACTGTTTAGCAAGAATTCAGTCATAAGACCCTTCAGATGCATATCGGTGGGTCATATGGATGGAGAATGATTGCCAACATATATCTTGGGAGGTAGAGATAAAGGAGTTTCTAAAGGAATTTTTATATGTTAAAAATATAGGATCCTGGGGGTCAGGCTAAGATTGCCTTCTGCCCTTAGCAAAGTATTAACATCCAGGCCACTGAGTTCCTAAAGGAATGTCACTCTGCCTATTTCAAGGATTTCTCAATGGACTATAAATAGTAAGGAATTTAGTTTTCTTTTGCCTTTGTTTCCCACATCAGGCTGAGCTCCACAGCACTGGAATGGCTTTCTGAAGACCAGGAAGTACTTCAAACCCTCTGTGTCCAGAGATAGAGGGAAACCCTCCCCCATCCCAATCCCACCCAGACCCACCCCAAACCTGCTCCTCCTGCCGAGGTCTTCATCTCAAGGAGGGACTCCTTCCACCTAGACTGGCACCTGGGGTCAGCCGTGACTCGTCCTTCTCCCAGGGTTATGGATGGGACAGGGACTCTATTGCATGCATTAAGTGTCTGAAGTGACAAGTTTTTTAAAAAGCTAAAAGTTGAACTTTTTTAGGGTCACTCTTCCACAGGCATCCAAATGACGTCAAGAATCAAAATGCCCTGCCTCCTGTCCCTCAGTCCCCCCACAGCCTGCCCAGGCTACCTCCTAAATAACTCTGGAGTCTATCCAGTTTGCTTCATTCTCTGGCAGATGAGAGAGAGTTCTCAGCAGTAAACCTGAGCTGCCTCCTTCCTGTTCTCCCAGGTTCCAGAGTTAACCCTCTCCCTTCCCTTTGTACTGGGGAAGCCCAGGAAAGCAAATAGGAAGTGCCCATGACAGTTTCCCAGATAGAAGTACTTTGAAAGTGCTAGACAGGTAATAGAACTGGTAAGTACATGAAACTAACTACTTACATTGTGAGCACAACAAAGCTCTGGGTATTTTGTGATAGTGTAAACGTTTTTAAACTTTTCAATATAAAAATAAAGAAAAAGTATGAGAATAATAAATACCCTGTTGAAAAGAAAAGACCACTTCCATCACCAATCAGCCTGTGGCCTGAGGCCCCACCAATGTTTTGGTTGTCGGGGCTCCAATCTGTTCTTCGGCCAGGAGACCTTGGATTACGAGTGGCTCACAAAGTCGGTGCTCTGTGAGTTCTGATGGCATGAATGAGAGACCAATAGAGGCATGAATATGGGGGCAGATGAGGTTCATTCTCTCCAGAGGCATCTTTCTCCCAGGACAGCTCTATCAACTTCAGAATGGTACCTTCAGTGTTGATAGAGAGTGGCTAACCTTGATCTCCAGCCCCTCTTCAGTGAGGTGAAGCCATATAACTGCTTATCACGTATGGAAGATAAACGTCTAGACTGAGGAAGTTAAGAGTGGTTGTACCCTCTCCGCATGCCTTCTGCCTCGGCTGGCAGAGTGACAGCTGAATCACGTGAAGCCACATATTTGAGATGGCAGATGCACAGCTTGAGTGAGTGTGTGCACATGACTAGTGGCCATGGCTGTTTGGACGCCATCCTCTGTGGTTGACATAGGATGAAGATTAGTGGCTGGAAAAGAGTGATGACAAAGGCCATCTCACAGTCCTGGGCTGAGTTCTCTTGATTGTTGTTGTTCCTGACCCCACCCCCGTAGTTCCCAATTAACTTTCCCCACCTAACGTGCAACATCTCTTACTCTCAATCCCATCTCATAGCATGCCTCCCACTACCCATCCAGGCACTTAGAATTGAGGCTAAAGGGGGCAGAGAGAAAATGGGAGGGAAATACTAGAACTGGGTTAATTAACATATAGTCAAACTGGTAGGTTTCTAGTCCTGCTCCTGTCAAGACCTGATCTTAAGAATGTTAGGTTCTTTTTGAACTATCTTTCCCTTCTCTCAGAATCATATATACCTTTTCCCCTCTCAGGGCCCTTTACTTCCCATCTTCCAGTCTATTCCCTACCAGGGGAGGGGTTTTCCCAGCTCCAGGCTCCCACATTCCATCTCCCCACACCACCAAGTTCCTGCTGAGGGTTTCACTACTCCCTTGAAGCAGCCTCCTCAAGCATTCTTGACTTCTTGAAGCAATGAAGTGGACAGGTAGAACCTGTCTTTCCCTGTATTATCTTCCCTTTCCTTTTGTCTCTTCAATGAGAGCAGAAGCATTTGTGTTTCAATTCATGGAGTGAACAACTGGGAGAGGGGAGAGAACTGAGAACTCAGAGGACTGAGGATTGGGCTGTTGGATCCCCCAGCCATTTCCCAGCTCTGAAGACTAAGTCATTACTTTCAGACATTAGTTGCTGATTCAGGTGTTATAAATTATTCCAGGATATACCTGGAGTGGACAAGGAGACCTACTCAGAATGAGCAGGCCCCATACTTCAGCTGGATTTTTCATTCAAGAGCAATAGGTGTGGGGGATGGGATGGAGAGATGGAAGCTGTAGAATTTGGAATGCTCAAGGATGTTAGCAGGTGGAAAAGGAGGGACTGAGGGGGCAGAGCCTGGGATACTGAGACTTAGTCAATGGGGCTGTGGAAACATAGTGCAAATGAACGAGACCTTAACACTAGGGAGAGCCTAGAGAGAGTACAGAGTGAGACAGGATGGGGACTGACTCAGAACGCCAGACCTATGTCCTAAGACTACAAATGATAACTCTAAAGGATCCTGTAACCCTCAGGGGCTGGAAACCAGATATGCCTTCATCTCCGGGTATAGTGGCAGGGGCTGTGGGTGGGTGGAGATGGAGTTAGGAGGAAGAAGAGATGGATTGGAGAGATTTTAGAATATTAACCCTTTGTTTCATAGGAGGGCAGATATCTGAGGGCCAGATGGAAGAATCATCACTAAGCCTGGAATCATCCTGAGGTAGAGTCAACTTTCTGAATGTGGCCTGGACCTAGATCCCCAACACCAGGGTAAAATGTCAGTATACCCTTTCCCAGGCACCGTGCCAAATACCACTGACTAGATTGGCATCCCTGGAACTGCTTTTGGCTCAGATTTATGGACCATGGGTTGGTTGGAATAAGGGCAATCACTTAGTTCTTGAGTTCTCAATCTTATATTGAGAAAGAAGAGGGAAGAAAGATGTCACAGATGACAAAGACCATCTGTGTAAGCAAAACTCATCTTCTCCCCATCTTAGCCTTGTTCTCTCCTCTATATAGTGTCCCTTCACTTTCTCTGTCTGTCATCATCTTTGCCACTACAACTGCATCCTGTCCCCCATTCAATCCCTCAGCCTTTTCTGCCCTCCCTCGCTGGTAGTTCCAACAGCATGTGCCTCTCCCACCATGGGATCTCACAGGTGGAGGCTGCCTGTGTTCAGGATCACCACGCATTTGTGTGGTCTTTAGTTCATGCCAGTATCCAGTTCTAAGCTACAAGGGAAGATTGAAAACAGGGAGGAACCAAGGGGATAGAGGTTTAGAGGAAGGTAGAGGGCTCAGAAACAGAAGTTAGGCACAGAGGACAAGGAAAAATAAGTGCAAATAAATAAAATAAGAACTCTATTCATCAGGGTTCAGCCCACATAGACTCATGGAGTTCTTAGAGAATCAGGGACTTAGAGGTGGAAGGAACTGCAGAAAGCCACTAGTCCTGCCTTCTACCCAAAAAAGGGAGGAAGTCCTTTTAGGGAACTAGGTGTAAGGAAGAAGGAAAGATGGTGTCATAGATTGAGGAGAAGGTTGTCTTTAGATTCTGAAGGAATCTCAGCCCTAATACTTACTATCTGTTTGACCTTGGACAATGTACTTATTTCTCTATGTCTGTTATCTTAATAGTGAAAGGGGATGCCTGGTTTATAGGGACAATATGAAGGTTTAAAGTGATGTGGGTAAAGGGTTAGTATATGTCTGGTACGTGGTGGGCACTAAGTAAGAGGTAACAATTCTTCTTCTTCTTCTTCTTCTTCTCATTATTATTATTATTGAGGGTAGGTTTAAGAAAGAGAGGAAGGACAGGTTTAGCCAGCTACCCACCCAGACCCAGCTCTACCAGTTTCTATATGTGCACTGCCAGGGCTGAGGATATGGGCAGAGAACTCCTTTCCAGCTCCAAGAGCCAAGGGCCATGGATGAACAGGTGACTCTGGAGGAGACCTATGGCGGCACTGACATCCTGCTGGTTATCCCCAAGGCCATGGCTGCAGGTAAGTACAGAGCAAGAGAGCTGCTCCTGGGCAAGGATGTGGCAGAGAAGCACGACAAGGGACCCCTTCTTACTTCACCCTCCCCTCGGCAGTGACCTCAACTGAAGACCTCACTAGGAGTTACAGTCCTGCCGTTGAGATAGTCTTCATCTAACATAGACACATAGGGCAGGAAAGCAAGCCACCCAGCCTAATGTCACTCAAGAATTCATAAGTACTTTTAGAGGATTCCTTCTCCCAACTGCTATGTCCTGTCCTAGGCCCTAGGGAAAGATCCAAAGGGTGAGGGAGGCCACTCCATGGAACAATGTTCAGAGGAAGGGGAGGATGAGGCCCACTTCCAGTAGAGGTGAGGAGTGGGAGCAGATAGTAGGGCCACAGCCCTGCACCGTCCAATACTGGAGGCGCTGCCCACAGGTGGCTCTTGAGCACCTGAAATGTCACTGGTCCAAACTGAGATGTTCTATGTGGGTAAAATACACAAAGGATTTCGAAGTCTTCACATTTTAAAAACTGTAAAAGATCTCAATGTTTTTTATACTGACTACATGTTGAAAAGATAGTGTTTTGGATAGACTGGGTTAGATAAGATATCATTAAAATGAATTTCACCTGTTACTATTTTTTTAAGCGTCTACTGGAAAATTTAAAATTATGTATGTGGCTTGTATTATTTTCCTATTGGATCAAATAGACCAAAGAGGGAAGAATTAGAGAACAGGACCGATGTTGGCGAGAAGTGCTTCCTGAAGGAAGAGAAGGGACAGGGACACGTGGGGAGCACGCACACTCCCCAGACAAGAGGACAGTCTTCAGGAAGGCTCAGGAGGTGAGAATATTTAGCTTGCCTGTGACTTAGGTAAATTCTTGCCTTCTAGAACGCTCTAAACACATAGAATACCCACAACAATAGAAAGAAGATGTTTACATGGTACATAAGTCAGAGACCTGGGAGCTCCACCCAGTGTTTTGTTTTTATATTTGTTATTCTCATTACCATACCTTTCAACAAATTAGGCTAAGAAATCACTTTACAAATGAGAACAGAGACTCAGAGAAGTTAAGTAATCATTCAAGGTGACACAGCTAGTAAAAATTGCATTGAAGATCTAAACTCACATCTGTCTGACTCCAGAATAGAATATAATTAGGGGAGCCATCCCTTTTGTCTGTGTGGATTGAGAAAGATTTCTTGCAAGAGAGTCAGAGCTGGTGTGCGGATGGGTGCAGGGCAGGATGTAGCAGTGAACCAAGCCTCCCCGACTCACCTCTTTATACCTGTACTGCTCTAACTTCCCAGCCCCAGAATGCACCTGCAGAGCAATGGGATGGGACCTTAGAATGGAAGCCTCACAAGCACAAACCCCTCCTCATCCTGCCCCTGCCCCCCGCCCCCCACGTTGAACCAGCCCCACGAGATCCAGCAAGTGAGGAATAACCTGATGCAGGTGAAGCCACAGCTGGAAGGGCAGGTGACAGGGCTGAGGAGCCAAGTTCAGGGGCCCACATGGATCTAGCAACCACCAGGCCTGAGCAGGCAGAGCTGACAGTGCAGTACAAGGTGGGAGCTGGGCCAGTGGGGGATGGGGCCTGGCTGCTTACCCAGGGTCCAAAATCTGAACCAACTCAAGAGGGGAAAAGGGAGAGGTTAGTGTGCTTTGAAGATTGTTCTAGCATCAAAAAATAACATCTCTTCCTTCCTAATTTGCTTTTTGCCCTGTGTTTCCAGAGGCTCCTCACAGCTGCAGACAGAGAAGCCCTTTCCCTGATCTAATCTGCTCCCTCCTACCACAGCCCCTGTTTCCAGTTCCCCTGGAACTGCCTGGGCTGACAGGGGAGCCAGAGGGAAAACTGGGTCTCTGAGCTCTCTTCTCTGAATCTGCCCTGCTGATCACTGTCCTCCTGCCAGGAAATGTCTGACCATCTGTGATGCACCAGGCTTTCCCCACATCCCCTCAGTGTCCCTACACTCTGACCCACGTCCCTATGCAGAAAAAACTACTTCTGTGTGTACAGATGCGGGTGATATATTCCAATCTCACAAACACAGCCTGGGCTTATCAGGGACAAAGTGCAACAAGAGGAATGAGTTAGATTCAGTAAGAACTTCCCAGCAAAAGGGGTCTAAATGCCTCAGTTTGTGTGAAATTCAGTAAGAATGCACACATGGCCTCACCAGAGGCCTCCAGGAGACAAGGACTTGTTCTGGATCTGTCTGGGTAGTACTGACTAGAGACAGAGGTTTTCACTGTGACTCTGGTCACCCAGCCTGAGCAGGGGACACACAAGGACTTCTGGGGGCTCTGAGGCCCTGAGGCAGAATACGTGGAGTCTAGAGTTAGGAACTGCAGCCTGGTTCCATCATTCCCAAATCCTGGGGGTGGGGGCAGGGAGAGAGCAGGCCTGAACCCTCCACTGTCTGGCCTCCCTCCCACTCTGCACACCCCNTACCCTGGCCCCCCGTCTTTATGGCCCTGCCTGGTCAGAGCAGGTCCTCTGAGCTCTTCCCATGCAGCCCTGAGTGCAGTCCTCAGGCCCCAGTGTCCACCCAGCCTCAGACCGGGGACCCTGATGCCACCCCCCCTGTGCCTGGCAAGACAGAGACACCCACTGCTCAGGCTCCATCCCCCACACCACCAGCACTAATAGCCTTCCTCTCCTGGCCTCCCCCCTCCCCCACCCCATAGCACAGCCTCAAACCTGGGGGAAAGTTGCACAAATAATATCAAAGGCATCCTCACTGAGTCTTGAGGTTTTCCTGGGACAGCGCACATGCATACACACGTGCACACACACAACTGCACACATGTAGACACATAACACACATGCTCACACTCACACATACACACACACACACCCTCAAAATACACACATATACACACCCATACATCACACTCTCACGTGTATGCAACACAAAGACACACACTCAGAAACTCAACATTTACAGACAGGCATGCACACCCAGACTTACACACTCTCACACACTCATCAAACACACTTGTGCACACATACGCACCACTCTATTCCTTTCTTCTAAGGCTCCAGAGCCAGTCCTCTGGATCCTAGAGATCTAGAATGTGCAGGGGAAAGCAGGGAAACCCACAGGGAACCTGTTTCCGGTTTCCTGGCCCACACTGCAGCTCCCCTGCTCTATCCCCCTTCCTGCCACCAGAGTCTCTGGGACTGTGGCCCACACCGTGGAAGTGCAACCTGCAGAGATCACTCGGTCCTTCACACAACGGACACTTTTTAAAAAAATATTTGTCAGAGAGAGCAAGGAACCACAAGCAGGGGAAGGGCAGGAAGAGGGAAACGCAGGCTCCCTGCGAGCCTGATGCAGGACTCAATCCCAGGACCCTAGGGTCATTACAGGAGCCAAAGGCAGACACCTAACTGACTGAGCCACCCAGGCATCCTCCACAAACACTTTTGGCAACCTCTCCGCCACATCCCATTTCACTCCCAACCCCCAGGCCTGAGCTGAGACAGACACATAAAAGAGTAAGACCTTTGGCCCAGTGGTGTTAGGGAAAGAGCAAGAGCTCAGGAGCCTAGGACCTGAGTTCAAATCCTGCCTTTGCCTCTTCATATGCTGTGTTATTTGACATAACCCCTCTGAGCCTCAGTTTCATCACCTCTAAGGTAGGATTATTAAAATTTACCTAATACCTCTGTGAGGATTAAGACAGGTAAAGCTTCCATCCTCAGTGTGTCCACCCGTGGAAGCCACCCCACTCCCTTCCCCAACCCCTGTGGTGAATGTCTCCCCAACACCCTTCCAGTCATGCTGTCCCTGACACAGCAACCCCATCTCCTTCAGCCTCAGACGCTAGTTGAACACACCTAGGGAAACTTGATCTCTGACTAGGCCAGCTCCATCTGACTCCCCTGCCCCGGCCCTGCCCGCACCCTTCCTGGACCTTAGGGCCTCTTGCCCCTTTGCAGGTAGCCTTTTCCTAATAAACTTAAATGCAGCTTGCCATGATGAAAAAGTTTGGGATGGAGCACTAGGCCCTCACATCAGATGGATATGGGTTAATCAGCACCAAAAGAGCAATCCTGCAGAAAGTCAACCTTAACATCCAATTCCAAGACGTTGTTTAAGGACAGACAGTGTGGGGCACAGTTAATAGGACAGGACTTGTTGTGCTAAGCAGTCAAGGGAGAGATTGTGTCGAACCACAAATACTAAACAACACTTTGGAAGAAACCCCTCTACATTCTGCGCTCAGACTGGGAAGCAGCCCAGCGACTCCCACCCAGATGGGCAACACTCACAGGTGCCTTGGGCCAAGGGGAGCTGGGAGGGCTCTCCACCCTACTAGTTTACCCCATTGCTAGTCACTTCTACATCTGCTTTAACACCCCTCCCACCCTTCAGAATCTAGGGAGGAGAGCAGGGCTCAGAGCCCAAGTAAAGGAAGGACATTTCCCCCTTCTCTCTCCTCCTGCGCTCTGCCTGCCTTTGCCCATCTCTTCTCTGGGCAGATCCAGTCGGGTGTTAAGGGGACCTGAAGAGACATTTCCCCACTGCAAGACAATGGTGGCAAATAGAGAATTCCCTTCTCTGGAAATTTACAATTTAGGGCATTTTGTGAACACCTCCCCACCTGCCAAAATAAGTAAAATAAGTAAAAAATGCATGAATACGAACCAGGAAGAGTATTCCTAAGTAAGAAATGAACAGTCATGGCAAGGGCATGTCAATATCCCAAGTGGCTTCAGTTGCTGGAAGGTAAGAGTAGCGAGGACCTCATTTCCCAGAGTTGGCAAGACTAGTGAGCATCTTCTGTACACTGTGGGTCAGCCTGAGAAGGCTGCATGGAAAAGGGAGGAGTACCCCATCTTGGCATTGTTTATAAATGTTTCGCAGAAAAACATCAGTTCAAGCTACATCTTCAGCTTGGACTATGATCCAGTAAATAGAGACTTTTTAACCACCACAAAAAACAAAAACAAGGCAAAACACCCAGTAACAACAACAAAATCCCACCACATCTTGAAACAGTAAATCCAGTTTGCCCAACTAGACAAGTCAGTGGATATTACTACAGATCTAGATACTAAGGTAAAATATAAAAAATAATGATAATACTAACAATTCTCAGTCTTGGTCTGTGTAGAAAAGGGAAAGAGAGTGAAACCACTGCAGCCATAACTGTGTAACTTCTCCCCTGGGAAAAAAGAAGTAAAGGTCAGATAGCTTACCTGAAATGCTGTAAAGAAATCTGAAGTAACGAAATTCAGCTCATACTAAAGAAAATAAATATCCCAACTTATCTCCCAAGAGTCTTCTGAGAAAAACTTTGCCAAATAGTTCACTTACCAGACATTTCCCACCTATGATCTTACTTAGTACTATATTCTGTTTGCATGTTACTTGGAAAAATAAACCTTTGTCTCCCTTTCTAGAACAAAAACTGTTAGGGAAGAACCTGCTTCGTGCTCTCACAGTGAGGCTAAAAACCCTTATTCTGCAAGTAAATATTACTAGGTGCAACCAAAACCTGAATGTAAAGCATGGCAGCCCCAAACTGTCTGCTCCTTAGACCGAAAGGAAACACAGCCACCATCCTAGCACTACACCTCTCAAATTCCATCCCCGTCTGGCAGAGGCTGAATTCCAATTTAGTGAAATGCATCCTGATGCAGACGAACAAGCTCCAGACCGACAGTTTGTAAACCAAATCCATTGAGAAATGTAGGTCAAAATCTATGTAGATTTAGACCAAAACATTTTTGCTTGTTTCACACAATACCTATGGAGTCCTTGCTACATGAAGACATCACATAGTATAATTGCCCCATCATTTAGGTAAATAATCAGATAACCAGAGCCTTTCTAGAGGCTGTATAGACTCCATATTATGTAGTATCATTCTGGGATGGTTGTGAATAAGGCACCTTTTCTTAATCCCTCTTGAATAACTTCAGAGAAGACAGAGTTAAATGCATCATTGGTCATTCATGATTTGACACATTTATTGGTTCAGTTTCAGTCAAAATCCAGTGTTGGAAATTCCTAACATTTCTATCACACCAATACAAGACTATCAACTTGACAAATCAGAGAAGTCTGAGCTTCTGCTTCTAGAGGTCTTCAGAAACTAGATGTCCTATCAGGAAGAATCAGAATTAGATTTTCTAAGCAAGAATCAGAAAGAGGGCTGGGAAAAGCCAGGAAGAGTGCACAGTTAAGGGACTAGAAAGTGGTGCGCTGGGTGTTATACGCAACTAATGAATCACCGAACTTTACATCAAATAAATAAATAAATAAATAAATAAATAAATAAATAAAATAAAAAATTTTTAAAAAAATGATGTGATACATTGATGTCAATAGTGAAAATAAATTTCTTCTTTACTTACCCCTAAGATTCTCTACTCCCCTTTTCTCAACCCTGTATCCTGTCAACACAGAGCATCTAATAAAAGTCCTCAGGAGAAAGCAGAAGCAGGAAACCCATATGCTTATCCACCTCATTTTCTAAACTACAACTGCAATGTAGGACGGCTTTGTGTACAATGAGCACTGATCCACACTCATTTTTTTTCCAAGGGGCTTTGTGTTTTTTTGCCCAAACACTTCCTTTCCCTTGTAAGCTCAGAATCTATTGGTCCTCTTCCTTCATATCTTTAAATGTGTCCTTCTGTCCTCCCGTATAAGGACTCGGCTGTCCCTTTCTCTCTGTCCTCTCTCACCAGACTTGCTTTGTTCTTCTCAGAGCCCTAGGTGGCTGCTCCACACCACCACCATCTCTCTTGAAAAGTTATTATCATTATTATTTATTATTATTTTGCTTTGTTTTATTGTAAGAAAGATACCAGATTATGTGGGGCATGGGTACGTTGTATGATGCCTCAAATCCTGTGATCTTATCCAAATACAGATCGATATGACCTCTCCACCAAGACCCATCTGCCTCACACCAGCTCAAGGAATATAATCTACCACACAGAGCCTCTGCCACCACTTTTTAAGGGACACTCTTTATCCTTCTTCCCTGGTTCTTTTTAATCCCTTGTTAGTTATGATTTCCGCAAAAAAACTAAAAGAAACAAGAGACGAGGATAAACCAAAAGAATTATAATCCAAAATGTATTTTTATCAATTTGGAATAAACTTGGTGATGGAAATTGGCCTTTCCACAGGATTTTTCATAAAGTAAGGTTAAAATGAACCTGCCTTCTGGAAGCACATAACACCTATCAATTGATAATGGAGAAAAGGTATTCAAGAAAAAATAGAGGTCAAGAAAAGATAACCTAGAAATCAACATTTGCCACATGGATTCAATAAAACAGGTGTCATGCATCAATACGTGTTCTCTTTGCTTCTGGTGTAAGGGTACTGCCTACTGTGTACATGGTGGTGGGGAGGGGGGAGGGTAGAGAACAGTTTAAGACTCCAAGGGCCTTTAAAGTTAAAGGGTTGCCAATATATTTTGTGATAACAGCAAACTTCCTGTTGGTGACACAGTATTTTAAAGACCACTAGGCAGCCACACCCATGAGGAATTTGGTAATCTTTCCTCCTACGGCCTGACCTGGCCTATAATCCATCCCCACCACAACTTTTTAAAATTAGATAAGAAAGGCAGGGAGATACCTTCACAGCTGTAAAAATACATACCTAGCTCCTTGAACTTGGAGGAAGAAGGCCCTCAACTCCTCTCTAGTGATGGGGATCCACCTTATGAAACTGGAGCTGCTCTTCTGCAAAGTGCACACTGATGTCCTATCTAAGAAGATACAACACAGAGACTTTCTGAATCTCCAGTGAGAAATGAGGCAAAACATGAAGGAGGCAGCAGAGCCAGGTAGAAGAATCTTCATTCATTCAAGGAACATGTTTAAGCATATTATGTGCTGGGCCCTGTGGGAAAGACAAAGATGAAGAAAGCAAGCTCTGCACCAGGTCAGAAAGGAAAGGCCGGGTAGGAGGGCAGGGCAAAGAGGTGGGAAGGAGGCTGGAGGAGAAGCTCCAAGGAATAACCTCCCCTTACTCATATTTTGCTCATCAGAGCTGAGAACCTTTCTGATCTGGAGAACAGTGTAGGCCTTAACATCATTCTGACCCCAACAAACCTACCTGCTCTTCCCAAACTCACAAGGCCTCTGATCTGTACCCCCCAATCCAAAGTCTAGCTCTGGTGCCATGAAATACCCTCTGCTCAAATCCCCCCAAGGCTTCTGTAGCCAGTGACATACCAAGCCCAGACTTCCTCTCTGGCTCTGTCTCAGTTTTCTCTCCAACTCCATAAAAATGAGTAATCACTTACCCATGGACTTTTTCTCCTTCAGAGAAAAAAGATCTGAGAAGAAAGTGCAAGCCAAACCCAGGGACAGGTAAGGATCTTGGCAAAGGAGAGTCAGAACTTGGAAAGGAGCTTAGCTGGGCTCTCAGGGAGTGGGGGCCTCCGAAGGTGGGACCATCAGGGTGGTGGGGCCTTTAGGAGGCCAGGCCCTACAAGGTTGGGTCTCAGATAGTTTGGGTCTTAGAGTAGGTGTAGACATGGGAAGGGTGGAAAAGCCTGAAGGAGGTGGCTTAGCTAGACTTCAGGAGGAAAGCTGGAGGTGGGCAATGGAAGATTCATGGCGTCCTGTCTAGGTGAGTAGGTGGACCGATGTATAAATGGGACTTGGTTAGAGACATCTTTGGTAGAAAGATGTGAACTTAAACATAAAGCTTTCCAGGGTCCTGGGTATGGAGAATGTTCTGGCTTGCAGGAAGAGAGTATGGGGAGCTAAATGGAGACCAGCCTGTGGGGATTTGGAGGCAAGTCCCAGATCCAGCTAAAAACCCCACTCAGCAGTCCTATAAACAAAGATAGAAGCACCCTCCCCTCCAACCCTACCTGCCTTTCCCAGAATCTCCTACTAGTTTCCTCTACCACTACCAACCAACCCAGTCCCTTCATCCACATTTCCTCTCACTCCGGGAATAAAACCAGAGGGGATCTGGCTTAAGTTTCATCATGAGTGATTTTCTGAGATGGTCGTTCAGTGTTCATAGTATGTTATAACTAACATTGAACATTGTAGGAAGGAAAAAAAAAGAATGAAAGAATTTGGAGGAAGTAATGAAAAAGACATAGTCCCTGACTACAGAGCTTCCTGCTCTAGACATTCAAAATGCAGGACTTCCAACACCCTGAAACAGTGACCAAAGGAAAGGCCTGCTCCTTCCCAGAACGTTGATCGTCAAACAGAAGCAAGACTTCCCAGAGATGGAGAAGGTAGGGCCTACTTATGACCCAGTGATGGGCCCATAAATGAGGGACCAAAGAAACCACGAGTCTCAAGTAAGAGGGGCACCGGGCCTCTATTTGATAGTGCTAAGGGTCCTCTAAACCTTTAATTATGTGCCTTAAAGACTGGGGTGGAGGTGGAGGGAGGGGAAAGTAGGGTAGGGGCATGTCCTTAAAGGGACAGAGTCTGTACTAACTATACTAAGAGCATTGTATTTGAAGCAGAAGGAATTACTCCACATCTCAGGAAGAACCTCCAACTGCGGAAAACCTACAAATCACACTGACCCTGCCCTAACACGTCTCCAGGAGACGTGGA
This sequence comes from Ailuropoda melanoleuca, assembly GCF_002007445.2. Classification (NCBI taxonomy): domain Eukaryota; kingdom Metazoa; phylum Chordata; class Mammalia; order Carnivora; family Ursidae; genus Ailuropoda; species Ailuropoda melanoleuca. Next base: position 19,382,550 of record NC_048233.1, read on the forward strand.
CCAAGGGCACTAACTGAGCACCTCCTGTGTTCCAGGTGCTATGCTGGGTAGTGGATGAGTGACCAGCCAAGACTGCAGAGCCAGAATTCCTAGAGGCAAAGGAGACAGACAGGATTGGCAGGATGGCTGTCATGACAGAGCAGTAGGGAGGGACATCTGGGTGTTTGATCTGTGTCTATTCCGACAGTCTTAGGCTGTCTTCCTCTGCCTCAAGGGGAGGGTCTGTCTATCCTTGCATTTGGTTCCAAGAACAATCCCTACCCCATTTTCCCTGTGTTACTCACTGCCTGCTGGGTAGAGTGTGGGAGGCTGGGGGACAACCAAGCCCATCAGATAATCTCCAGGTAAGGAAAAGAACTGGCCCAGGGCTCGGGGTGCGGAGGATGCAGGGTTGGGGCCATAAGCCTCTCCTGGAGGAGGGGACACAATGGGAGAACTGGCTAGTGGATCCCACTCAGGTAATATCACTGGCAGTGTCTGAACCTTGACGGGGGAGAAGGGAAGAGGGGAGGAGACAAGGGTGTGAGCCAGAGACAGGGGAAGGGGTTGAGAGACACAAAGAGAAGAGAAGCAGGGAGAGAGCTGGGAGGGAGGGCAGAGAAGGGCCAGGGATGGGGGAGGCGGCACAGGAGACAGACAGGAGGAGATGTGGGGGAGACAAGGAAAGGCTCACAGGGTGAGACTCACACAGATGTGATGGGAAGAGAGACCCTCAGACACTGAGGGAGGGATGCAGGGAGAGGGACAGCCAGAAGGGGGAGCTGAGGGCAGACCCAGTCCTGGGACATCTCAGACCACAGAATATCTGGAGTCAGAGAGACAGGCCCAGAGACAGACAGATGTGCTGACAGAGATGAGGTGAAGGAGGCCAAGATGGAAGGGAACAGACAGGGCTGCAGGGGCGAGGGGGAAGGAGCAGACAGAGAGAGAGAGAAGGAGGCAGGTGTGCATCAGGAGGGGGCAGCCAGGCAAGGGAGGGGGCTGCATACTGGCTCCAGGAGCCTCTTCCCTCTCACCTGACTCCTGCTGAGCCCGGGCCCTTCCTAGAACCTGCTGGTGCTGGAAGGGCCCAGAAAGTTGAGAGGGTGGGATGCTGCCAGGGCTGCCCCAGGCTCCCTCCCAGTGCCCACATGGGGCTTCCAGAGGCCCTGCATGGATATGGACACTGCCTCCCTTCCCTCCCCCCACAGCGCTGCCATCAATAGAGGCCTGAACTTAGCCCTAATTTCTGAGGGTTCATACAGCCTGGCTCACTCTGTTCAGGGGAGTGGGGGCCAAGGAGAAAGAGAAACTGGGGCAGTCAGGAGGGAAGGCTGACAAGCTCTGGAGAAGGTCCTGGACACACTGGTTAGGGATCCCATGGAGGAGAGGGAGGAGAGGTTAAGGCCTGGGACTGGGTCTGCATTGAGAGCTGAAGAAGCACCAGGCACAGTATGAGCAAAATAAACTACTAGTGACAGTCCATTCATTTGGGGTCAACAGTGTAGACACGTTCTGAGCAGTCAGGATCAATGCCTTCAAGCAGCTCCTCACTAAAGGGTCCCCAGAAATACACTTATGAAACCCACAAAAGAAAAAAATGAGGCAGAGAGTGGTGACCTTGAGGTCAGCGTCCATGCTGGAATCTAGGTTTTAAGGGACCAGTGATGTAGCAATGAGCCAAGTGTATGAAGCCCTAAGACTGAGCACGGCAGCTGGGCCCTGTCTTTCCCCCCAGGCTTTCTTAGGGCTCTGCAAAGATCAGCTCCCCCAGCTCCTCTCAGGGCCAGGGGAGACCCCTAGAACATTAACTCAAGCAATCTAGAGGGAAATAGGTCTCCCTGCCCCCTTCCCTGCAGCCACATTTGAGAGTTCCAGAGGCCAGATGTGCGGTGACAGCCAAGGAGTCTCTGTAACAGCAGGAAGGAGGGTGGAGAGGGAACCTTCCAGAGAAGTCCTATAGAGAAGACCTGGAAGCAAAACTCACCAGATCCATCCCACTTCCAAGCACACTTAGAAGTGTAATAAAGTTCAGACTGTCCACGGCTCCATGTAATAACAGCAAGGAGCTGGTAATCACATTTTTTCTCCAATGTCTACTGTTTATCCTCTTCCTCCCCCATGGACACACATATTTATGAAACACATTCAGCCAGGTCCTGGACTTTAGAAACTGCTTCCACTACAGAGATGGACTTAATTTCAGTAAAAGAAATTTAGGATGCACTTTGGAAAGTACTTAGTGCTGGGTAGGTAAATGCTAGAACCAGAGAAACACACACACACACATGCACAGACACACACGGACACCCCAAAGAGGAAAAGGAAAGCTCTCACTTGAATGATATTTAATTGTCCGTGGGATGGACCTCCAGATGATGGGTCCCACATCAGGAAACAAAATATGGAATTGGGGGACCTGGGTGACTCAGTCAGTTAGGAGTCTGACTCTAGTTTTGGCTCAAATCATCATCTTAGGGCCCTGAAAAGGAGCCAGCATCTGCCTCTGCGCTGAGCATAGAGTCTGCTTAAGATTCTGTCTCTTCCTCTTTCTCCGTCTCACCCCCTACTCCCTTGCTCGATCTAAAAAAAAAAAAAAAAAAAAAAAAAAAAAAAAAAAAAAAAAAANTAAACAGTCTCTCTAAACATTAGAAAATTAATCCCCCTCTAAGAAGGCAGATGATTTGTTCCCTCCCCCAGTCATGATGAACATTCTGAGGAAGGATGAAACAGCCTGGAGGGAAGACCCCATGTGCAGACGCCCAGTTTGCAGTCTTGTCCCCCAAAGCCTCCTTCACCTGCTGGATCTCCACCTCTCTGCACCTCTCAATGTCCATATTTGGGCTCTCCCTGTGATCCAGCCCAGGGGGAAAAAAGCATCCCAAGGGAGGAGAAGACAGGGCCCTGTTCTCTGGGAGGTGAGAAGAGAGACACAGGAGACATGAAACCCAGGAAGAGAAAAAAAAAAAAAAAGGCATGTAAGTTAGCAGAGTGTCACCAGATCCTTCCAGTGCTGAGGGACTCTGGAAAGGAGGATGGGAGCAGAGATGGAGAATACAAAGCAAGATCAGAGGGAAGGAAATGCAAGATTCAGAGGCTGTGGGTGCAGAGGGCTGGGAGACAGGAGGCTGGTATGCTCAGCAGGTCTGGAAAGAAGAAGCTGAGAAGACATCACAGATGAGGGTGAGGATAGAATAAATGCCTGATCCTCTCAGAATTATCAACCTTTACAACTGTGCATGGTTCTTCTGCATGGATCTCATTTTCTCCTCAATAACAGGGCACAGAAGCAGGTATTACTGCTGATATATATTACAGATAATGAAACTAAGGCACAGAGAAGGTAAGTAACTCCTCTCAAGTCACAGAGCAGGTGAGGGGCAGAGCAGAGAATCACATGACTGCATGTGGGGGCCCCTCCTGCAGGCTCTGCCCTGGGAAGCAGGCAGGCTGGGGGCCCAGGTGTGGGAGGGAGAAGGTTCTCCCCAGAAGGCCAAAGCCCTGCCTCCTGGGCCCTTCTCAGCATGCCCTGCCCAGGAGAACTTTGCCAAGTTGAGGCCTCAGCTGGGGAGTGGGGAAGGAATATCTTACCCTCTGAAGATGAGAGGCTGAACCACAGCATTTATGGAAGATCCGTGAGCTTTAAACACAGAATCAGGCCATGGGTGGGTGAAGGGGAGAGCCAGGAGAAACATCTCAGAGCCTTCAGACTTCCCATGACCCCTCCCCACCCCATCCCTGTTTCCCCTCTCCCTCTTTCTGTCTCCTGACCCCCAGCGGCCTCCTCCCCACCTGTCCAGTCCCTGGCTGCTATCTCCCCCCAGCCATAGCTCCCTAGGACACCCCTGTGCCCCTGGTGAGGAGGCTCAGAGCGGCCCTGCAGGCTGGGAAGGGATCCCCACAGAGGAGCCAGCATGAGTCAGCCTCCTGCAGGTACAGCTGTCAGTGCCACTGGGAAGAAGGTGACAGGCAGAGGGACAGGCTCACTGCACTGAACACAGAAGAGATGGACAAGGTCACCCTGAGAAGCACTCATGACTGCCTCCTAACCTCAGCCCAGGCTTGTGTCAGTCCAGCCCAGCTCTCTGGGGAGACAGGAGCCCTGCTTGCCTCCCCGCTGACCCTGCTCTGCTTCTCCACTGCCCTGGCACCCCCTGTCCCCCTCTCCCTCCTGCACTGAGAGGTGCCTTCCTCCTCCCTGTCTCTCCTGCCTCCAGCAGTGTCCTTCTCCACCTCTGTCCCTCTCTGTCCTCTGTCCATTTCTCTGCTCCCTTTCTCATTCTCAGCTTCTCTCCCTCTGATCTCAGTCTGGGCTCTGCCATTTCTTTCCCAGCTCATTCTGTCTCTAACTTGCATCTGGTTTCTGTCCCCCTCTCACTGCTTAGAGCAGACGCTGCAGAGGGAGGGGTGTGGGGGTCATTTCGGCATCAGAGATTCTGGCCTTGTGACTAGAGCTCTGAACTGCTGGTTCCTGACACACACACACACACACACACACACACACACACACACACATATGCACACAGCAACCTCGCCTCCCATCAGAGCTCCAGGTCTTGAGAGGCCAGCAGAGCCCTTGACTCAGTCTGGGCCCCACACTCTGCCACCTCTACCTGCCCCTTCTCCCTGCCTCCCCCGCTGCCCCCACCTCCTTCTTTCCCTTCGCTGTCTCCCTCATTCTCTGTGCATACTTCTCTGACTGTCTCCTCACCCTGACCCCATGTCCATGGATCTGTCCTTGGCTCTGGGTCCATCTCCTGTCTCTGAGTCCCCGTCTGTCTCTACTACCTCTGGCCTCTGGGTATTTCTCTGTGTCTGTCTTGGATCTTTAGCTCTGCTCTCTGGAGGCTTTTCTCCAATCTCCTGTCTCTGGCTCTGTCTCCCTGTCTCTCTCCCACTGCCCACTGTCTCTGTTGAATCTGTTTTTGGTCTATTGGACTTTCTTCACTCAAAATAACTGGCCCTTTCTGTCCCTGGCTCTGTGTCCATCTCTCTCATTCTGTGTCATCAACGCTGATCCATGTTCTGGGCATGGATGGCCTAGAGGAAAAAGGCAGGTGGCTCTTTGTGTGGAAGATGGACTGCAGGACCACTAGGATGGAGCTCGGGCTTCAACTGCAGTACGCTGCTCCTCACAGAACATTCTCCAGAATTTCAGATGCTGGTCTCCTCCCTGCCTGCCATGCTGGCCTATCATTCCCTGAGGCTTGGCTCTCCCCCTCCCCAGTTCATCCAGTGGGAGCCATTGGAAATTCTGGGAAGATATTCAATGTCGACCTAGGCCAGGAATCCCATCTGGAGCATTCTGTGAGAAGAGGAGTGAGCAGAGCCAGGAGGCCCACTGGAGGAGCTTTGCAAGAGAGGGGTGTGGTTTGCAGAACAGAAGATGGAACAGAAAGCCAGGGAACTCTGTGTCTGCATCCTGGACCGCACCGCCCAGCGGCTCCTTGCAGGCCTCAAACAGGCACATGTATGGGGCCACCCGTTCAGGGAGGAGGTGCAGGAGGCCTTCAAGTACAGGATAGGGACAGAAAATATGTGTGTCTCTCTTTCATCCCCTCAGGCACCTGTAACCCATCCTTGCACACAGGAAGGTCTCCATAAAGTCATGAGATCCTGTGTCACCAGCTCTCCCAAATCAAGCACCTAAACCAGTAAAACTCAATCCCTTTCAATATTCCTTCCCACCCCCACCCTCACTCCCTCACCTGCAGCCCCTTAGTATCTGCCCCCAGGACAGTGTCCCTGCCAAGCCTTCCCAGCACCCCAGGGATCATGGGACCCCCAGCTCAAATCCCAATCATTCCATCCCCTCCTCTTCCTTCATTTCCCTGATGTGTCTCCCTCCGAGTCTCCCTTGTCTCCCACCCCAGTGCATCCTGGCCCCCTGGGTGTCTCCCCAGAGACAGGCAGTCACTAATGAGCACTGAGCACTGGAAAGGGAGGGCCGAGGGCAGCCTGGTGGGGGAGGGGATTCCAGAGCTAGAGATGAGGAGTCCTGTCAGCATCTGTCACATATGCCATCTCCTCCAGCATCCCTGTCTCCTGCCTCCTGACTCCTGCGAGTCCATCTCCTGCAGAGGCTGAAGGCCTGAGCTCAGGTGCAAATTCATGGAATCTAGACTCCTAATGCCTGGTCTGCTCCAGACCCATTTTCTCCAGGATGTCACTGTCTCGACGTCTTTCTTTGACAAGTCAGGGCAACCCTGGGAAGCTGAGGTTGTAGATGGAACCCAAGGAGGAAGAGACATTGCTCTCTCTGCTCAATATCTTCATCTTAGCCCCCTGTCTCTACCTCATATCCCCACAAGCACAACTTAAACCTCAGGCAATGGCAAAGAGGGTGAAATCTCAGGAAGATTTTCCCAGTGTTAAGGAGGTCCTGGGTGCTTCCAGAAACCAGGGGTGATGGGGGGAAAGATGAGGTTGGAGGACCACAGAATGCTTCATGTGATACACACAGTTTCCACCAGGGGTCCAGGGACTCAGCGCTGAGGACATGAGGAGAACCTTCTCAGCATTAGCCTGCAAAGGGCTCCATGGCCACAAGAGGGAGGCAGCGCCCCCTGCAGAGCCAGCGCTGGGCCCTCCTTTAACCTCAACAGTGGGTCACCTAGGGAGATGAGCATTGAGGAGAGAGAAGGAATGAGGGACAGGAAGAAATCCTAACTGCAAAGCAGGAGAGAGTTCTGTCCCCTTCCCTTTGCCCTCCTCTGGGAGGTTCTGGTTTGAGTATGGCCACCTGTTCTGGTTGCCCTTCCCTCTTCCCCTCTCCACGGAGCTAAAGAGCTGAGGAAGGTGATAGTAACTGGATTGAATGCACTGATTTAGTGGAATGGAGACAGCTGGGGGGCACAAGTGCAAACTTGTGAGCTGATGCACTGAGTGCACAGACAGGCGTGCTGCACCCCACCCCTGCCACACAGCCCCCCATGTGAACTCCCTGCCATTCCCCAATCCAGTACACTTTCCTCATAGAACAAGAGGAGAGAAACTTGCCAGCCTTTCAAACACCTTATTCCACCTTTCATCCCACAGAAGAAACCTGAACAGACAACCCCCCTTTCCTCTCCCTCTCCCCAGGTGCCTCCTTGTCCACTCAGGTGTTTGCAATTCCCCCCAGACTCTCTGGGCGCAGCAGCCACACCTTCCCAGAATGGAAGAGGCACCAGACAGACCCTCCTCCCTGCAAGGAATGGGACAAAGGCCAATCACCTTAGAGCCTCTCATGGTGCCCATTCTGCTATGAACTCCCAAGGTCAAAGCCATCCTGATGGTATTAAATGCATAATGTGGCATACCAGGCAGCAGGGGACAAAAGTATACGGCAGCCAGATGAGAGGGAGACTGACAGGTCAGTCATTGTCTTGTCTCTCCAGAGTCAAGCTCCAGGGGACCAGAGCTCACACAGAACATTGCTCTTTAGTTTAACTCTGTCGGGGGGCGGGGGGGGGGGCACGTGAGGCAGGGGGGGAATGGCAGCTCAGAGGGAGGGCACAGGGGCATCGCCCCTGCCCTCAGCCCACAGAGCCAGGACTCCTGGCCAAGATCTCCAAGCAGGGACAGGGGAAACAGAGGAGAAGGGGCAGGGAGGATTCGGGGACTCTCAGCCCATCAGAGGAGGATGCTGGACAGAGGGTGGGGGTGGGGGAGGAGGTATCATTCTCAGGGCTTCTGAGGGACTGGGGTGTAGGTGCCAGGAAAGATAAAGGTTTCAAAGGGACTCAGGGTAAGACAAGAATGACTCGGGCTGATGGAGACAAAACCCATCCCCTTCTTCCCTCCCCGTGGTACCCACTCCACAGAAGAGAATAACGGGGGCCGTGATTGGAACTCAGCTGTATTTCCCCAGCACCTGTGAATCCTGAAGCCCAAGCAGAGCGCGTTCTCCAGTGTGTGAGCCACTCTGTCCCATCGCCTGCATCTCCAGGGATCCAGTGGGTCAGGGGAGAGGAGGGTGGAGAAGAAACTGAGGCAGAACTGCCCTCCATCAGATCCTTCCTCACAGCGTCCTTCCTCAGGCCACCTTCCCATCTGCAGTTCTTCTAGCTATAGGGCAGTTCCCTCCATTCCCAGTCAGTTAGACCAGAGGAGGGACTTCCCACATCAGCATCTTGGCCATAGACACACACAGGCTGGAGTAGGGAAGGGGAGGGACCTGGGCTTCTCTGAATAGGCCCAAGGAGCTGAGCATGAAACCAGGGCACCTGCCAGAAGCCGGGCAACCCACTGAGAAAAAGGGGGAGCTTTGAAAATGTGCATCTGTCAGAAGCTATTGTATCCAAATGCATTTGGGGATTCCTTGGGAAGTTCCTCTCCAGTCAGATGTTAGCTCCCCCTGCTTTAGTTTCAGATTGTTTCCCTTTTAGGGCTCTTTTGGGGAGGGAGAATTGGACTAGTGTTTGAGACTTGAGGACAGAGTTTCAATGCTCTCTCCTCTCTAGACTGTACTTGCTACTTGGCTTCCCCCCCAGGTTTCTACTCCCCTGTCAGTTAGGAATTCAAAGGCTCCCCAAGGAAGCCCAATGTCAGTGAGGCCTGCTCCCCTCTTAAAGCACAGCCAGGGGGGCATCCCCCCTCTCAGCTGGAGGACCCCAGCCCTGCAGTTCTTGGGACAGCCACAGGGTGGCGGTCAGTGCATAGCCAGGCCCTGAGTTAGGCCTGGTGGCTCCCCAGAGCCAGGACCCTCTCCTCCACCCACATCTCCACCCACCCACCCTCCTCGCCAGGCAGGATGCCAACCCAAGGTCTCGGGAAAGGCAGAGCTTGCTGAAAGGACTCAGGCTGTGGGGCGAGGTGGGCTGTGTGAGGAGAGAGTGGAGGAAGAAAGGGAGAGGGAAGAGGAGCCTGGGAGAGAAAACATGTGTGCAGAGACCCAACCAGAAAGCAGGTGGTCAGGGTGTGAAGGTCAAGTTGAGAAATCTCAGTGGACTGCCTGCTGCTCCCCACACCAGGCCCAGCATCCCCGGGGCTCCAGGGCCACCGTTTCTGGAGACCTGGGCACTGGGTCAGAGGCCACCAGAAACAGGAGGACATGGGGGGCTGGGGTGAGGCCTAACCCTGAATAAAACAGGAGAATGGAAACAGGGGAGGGTCCACACTGCCATCTTCCTCCTTGGGATGAGACCCAGTTGGACACCATTATCTCTGCTATTCCCAGAACACAGAAAAGGGGGTGGGTGGCTGAGGCAATTCTCCAGTGCAGTCCTCACCCTCCTGGTGCCTGGAGGGGTCCTGGAAGGGAGGGGAAACCCCAGCCCTGCCTGTGGGGGGCACAGCTCCATGTCAGGTGATGGGGCAGGAGGACAGGGGGGAGCAGGGACAAGGCACACAGCCAGGAAAGAGAAGACAGAAGAACAGGGATGGGCTGGCAGGTACCTTGGCAGTAGTTTAGAAAGAGAAAGACTGGGATCCAGAACCAAGAAGATTAATCATGGAAGACTTCCCAGATGAGGAGAATATGGGGCGATTTTACAAGGGACTGGGAGGCCAGTCTGCAGGAAGAGGAGGAGAGAAGATGGGTCAGACTGGGGACAGACTGTGAGGCTAGGAGCAGGGCAGGGGGTGAGTACTGGGCTGGCTGCCCAGGTGGAGCTCAGAGACTGGATCCAGGTACCTGTGTAGGGAGGGTGGAAAGAACCAGGAACAGGTGTCAGTGGGCAGGAGGCCCTGAAGCCCAGCTGGGAAGGCTGGGAAGGAGTCCCTGGAGGAAAAGGAAGGGGGACAGTGCCCCAATCTAGCTGGAGTATTCCTCCCCTTCTTTCCATTCCGTAAAGAAGACAATAGGAACCAGAGTATAGAGTCCAAATGGGGTATAAGAAGGACTCTTGGACCAGGAGTCAGGGTGACCCATTTGTGAACCACCAGGCTTTACCCACAGCTTCTCAGTGTCCCTATACTCTGACCCACTTCCCTAACCAGAACAAACTACTTTCATGTTGGGGTGCAGGTACTGTGTTCAATTTCACAAACTCAGCCTGGGCTTATAGGGCACAAACTGCAACAAAGGGATCTGAGTTAGACTTAGTAGGAACTTCCCAGCACAAGGGGTCTGAAAGCCTCACCTTGTTTGAAATTCAGCAAGAATGCACACATGGCCTCACCAGAAGCCTCCAGGACAAGGACTTGCTCTAGACCTCTGTGGGTGGTAGGGACTAGAGGCAGAAGTCTTCACTGTGACTCTGGTCATCCCAGCCTCAGCAGGGGACACACAAGGACTTCTGGGGACTCTGAGGCCTTCAGGCAGAACGGGCAGAGTCTAGAGTTAGGAACTGCAGCCTGGTTCCATCATTCCCAAATCCTGGGGGTGGGGCCATGGACAGAGCAGGCCTGAACCCTCCACTGTCTGGCCCCCCTCCCACGCTGCCCCCCCCCCCACTTTATGGCCCTACCTGGTCAGAGCCGGGCCTCTGAGATCTTCCCATGTCGCCCTGAGTGCAGGCCTCAGGACCCAGCCTCCACCCAGCCTCAGACTGGGGACCCTGAGGCCACCCCCCCTGTGCCTGGCAGAACAGAGACACCCACTGCTCGGGCTCCCATCCCCCACACCCCCAGCACTAACAGCCTTCCTCTCCTGGCCTCCCCCTCCCCCACCCCATCCACAGACTGCTGGACATGTGCACAAATCAGATCAAAGATACCTCGAGCTATGAATCTTCAGGCTCCCCTGAGACAACACACACAGATACACACACACACATGCAGATACACACACGTGCTCACACTCACAATACACACAGATACATACCCTCAAGTACACACACAGGCACACCCATGTGTCACAAATATTCTCACATGTATGTAACACAAAGACACTCACAAACTCACACACCCAGACTTACACATCTCATACACTCATCGAACACTACATAACACTCTATTACTTTCTTCTGAGGATCCAGTGCCCAGTCCTAGAGAGGATTTCCCCCTATGGGTCCCTTTTCATGCTGTCCCTCCTTCTATCCGGCCCAGGATTTCTGCTTCAAAAAACAAGCAGCTCTGTCTGCTCCCGGGAAGTTCTTCCTCTCCTCCTGCTTCAGTCTTTCTTGCTGCTGTAAGAAATCATACTGTCCTGGGAATTGAGGGGATCTCTCCCAACCTTCCCGTTCTCCCCACTTCTTCAGCTTCTCCATGGTTTGTCCCAAATATCTAGGCTCCAGATCCCAGGGTTCAAAAGAGACTTCTGAGCTTGGAGTTCAACCCAGGGGCTGAGAAGTCTGAGTATCTACTTGGCTGCAAGGGGAAGGCGGTGGTTCCTGGGGTGAGAATGGCCAAGAACACTTTGGAGATCTGCGCACACAGTAGGTGTGTAGTAAGCGTGACATGGCCCATTGAAAAGCTGGGCTTAGGGAGGTGAGGGAGGGTAGAGGGCACAGGAATGAGGCTGGACTGGTCTGAATTGTCAGCCCCCCATTTTCTTCCCTTCCCCTCTGGGCCACCTGGAGGCAATGTGCTCTAAGAGAGTCCCTGAGCCTGGAGTCCTCCCTAAACTGAGGGGGGTGTCCTCGCCTCCATCCACCTCCACCCAGCCCAGCTCAGGACACCAGGACACCCACCCCTAAGAGCCCAGCCCCAGTTCCCACCACCACACCAACCCCACACACCCTCTTGTTCAGCCAGGGGTCCCAGATCTCTGACCCCTCACCTTGCACACTAACCTGAGTACCCCCATTCTGGCAGAATCTTAGGTGACCTCTTGAAGCTGCCTGAGCCTCTCCAGTCAGTTTAGTAGTCTTCAAGCTTTAGCCAGAACCCTGAGCCCACATGATGATTAATCCTTCTCGGTATCCCTATAGATCATGCATCTTTTCCTAGACATGAACAGACCCCTTCTGCACATCATGAAACAGAAATCAGAGCCTCTTGTACAATCTCCTACCCTGTACTATGAAACCAGACCCCCTGCACAACCTCAGAGCACTGAGATGATGTCTGTAGCTGGTACCATGGAGTCTGCATGGAATCAAGAAATGTTAGGGACCACTGGACCCCCTTAATTGATTATTGCCCTAAGCTCCTTTAAAAAGCCCTGAGCCAAGCAGAAACCTGGGATATGGCCTTGGACAAGTGTCTGCCTTCTTCCCAGGTAGGCAGGCTCCTGAATAAAGCTCAGATTCCTTTCCAATCCAAACTCCTCTCTTGAGTATTGGTTTTTGGAGCAACAGGCAGCTGATCTCGGGTTTCAGTAACAAATTTTGGCAAGCAACCAGAAACCAACGACCCTGTGGCATCCAGTCCCTGGGAATCCCGAGGTGGAGCAGTTGCCCTGTACCAGCCCAGGGCTTCCTCTTTTGTAGATTGCACTAGTACCTTGGAAGACCTCAGGACGTAAGCGTGACACTACCACACCATACATGTTAAGCTCAGAGGAAAGATGACCATGAAACGGTTCTCTTGGATCTCTTCCTCCCATTTTGTTGCCTCCAAACAGGGGTGGGGGTTGGTTTGGTTCTTTCAGCTTGTCTAGGGAGCTCTTTGGTTCCATCAGTGGAACTCTGACTTTGGTGGAGGAACCAGACACTAAGAAACCATTTGGTTTAGTCGGTAAAGCCCTCAACTTCTGGGGAGAAAATAATGCCAACAGAGGTCTTTTGGGTTTCATGTAGTCAAAGATTTGTTTCCACTGTGTTCTTTCTGAATTCTTATCCAGGAAGGTGGGAACATTCCTTCTGTTCCCAAAGAAAGTCCATCAGGACATACAAGTGGTTCAGAGGCCTGAAAAGCAATCAGGAAACAAACAAACATGCACTACCTGGTTTGCAGGAGGCAGAGACAAGGTACCAAAAGAATAAAGGAATATGAGTCCAAATTTTGTATCTGCTTCTGATCTTTCTGGACACACCTTTGTTCCTCTGCCTCCTCCTTCTCTTTCTGCCGCAACATGTGAACAGCTTACAAAGGGGGCTCCATCCTAGCTGCCTGGGGCACCATAGGCTGCTGCTCCTCCTACCCTCACTATCAAGGAGTAAAGAGCATCCCACGCTCTTGGGCCCCTTCCTCATGAGGTTCAAGCTAAACCCTTCGCAAATCAACATGAAGGGGTCCACGGACTCCCCTGGACTTAAACTTCCCACTTCAGATTTCCCCACAGGTGCCCAGGTAAAAATTGATAGGGGGAACAAATTGATTGACTTTAAATGGAAACAGGGACAACGTATTCAATATTAAAGTTAATGCAAGTTTGTTGGTTTAACTAAAATAGGTCTTAAGAGTTATCAGCATTAAGTACAAAACTTTTATTTTGTCAAGTTTTAATAAAGGTCAAAGGAGCTCCTGTTATTTCTGTTGCAATTCATCTGCAAAAAGGTGACTTGAAATGATGGTTAATTGTGTCTGTCTCATGAATTTTTCATCGGTAATTGGTAAGAACAAATAGGTTGATAAAATAAAAAAGGTTTATGGCTTTCAAAATCTTTGGTAAGCTAAGACTTTAAGGTTTTGTTAAGTTAAATGATAACTGGTGTTGAACTCATTGCCAAGTTTTTTCCAGAAATGATAGATCACTCTAGTATTGGTTACTGAACGTGGTTTATCTGCTGTGGCTTCTTATTGCAGAGAAAATGAAGATACTCAGGGCTGTTGGTAAACATGCTTTATGCTTTATTAAAAGATTGTACTATGGAGAAGCACAATTCTAGAAATTATGAAATGTATTCATAGATTTCTCATCTAAACAATTCTGGTGAAACAGACACTTCACAATTTGTTACTGCTTACTTTTCCCTGGAGAGTAATGTTTCTAAGAGATAAAATTCTGCCAGGTGTCATTAAAACCGATGGAAATGGTAAGGAAAGCATCAGTATGTGGGTAAGTAGGAGATGTGTGAGGAAGGTATAAGAAATGAAAATATTTTTCTGTCGAGGTAAAATAAAGTAATTTTATCCTAAAATGAAACTGGTTATTTAGAGAGAAGAGGCTTAACAAAATCTGAATGAAAAATAAAAATAGTTGTAGAAGCTTTGTGAAGGGAAAGCTTTGGAAAATAATTTTTTGTGTGATCAGGACTGACTCAGATTGAAATGAGTGGATATTAAAAGTACACTGGTATAAGATTGAAATCCTGCTTTTCTCTCTGTTAAAAGACAAAGTTTTCTTGGATTGTTGGTCTGCTCTTGATTAGAAATTGTAAATAAAGGTTTTTTTTTCTTTCTTTGCCCTGAAAACCAAAGTTTTTGTGTTTTGTCTTATCACGTCTTTGATTACTTAAGAGAACTAAAACTTCTCAGTATTAAAGGAACTATGTTTGCGAACAACTATAACATTCTGTGGAATCTCTTACTGCCAGCTTGGTTAAATAGATAATAAAAATTAAGTTTCGTAATGATCTGTAATCCTTTTTAGGTGTGTGCTTTAGAACTTTCTGAGGACTTTAACAAACTTCCCAAAATTTGAATTGTAAATGAAATATTTATTACTTGTTTATTTGTTATGTTAAATAACATGAGAAGCATTATCAAACACGATGATAAATCTTCTCAGATTGTACTGTATGAGTACATGCTGTAAGTGTTCTAGAAATTTAAAGAAATTCCTGAAGTTTCATTGCTTTCTATGAAGTCAGTTTTACAAATAACCAGTTTCTCACCTCATTAAGGTATGTTATGAATATATGTAGCCAGCCTTGCTCCCTTTCCAAGCTCCTGACTGAAGGGTGGGGCAGAGTGAAGGTGAAGGAGAGAGTGTCTGAGTATGAGCTGCATGTGTCTCTCTGATTACATTCCACAAATAAAAGAGAAATTGTTTTCTCATTATTCACTTTTTGGAATTATCCACTATCTATCTTTCAATTACTCTATTCCCTCAAGTTTCAGTGATCACTATCCCTTACTGAGACATTACTCCCTACTGAGTATAGCTCAGGGGTTAGTGGCAGGAACATTCTCAACTTGGTACAAATCTTAGCTTCACTATTAAATTTGCACAAATTACTTCACTGCATGTTACACCTCTCTGAGCCTTAGTTTCAACTTTTGTAAAATAGGCATAATAATATTCAACTCATACAACTTCTCTAGTAAATAAGTGATTATGGAAAGCATTTGGAACAAAGTATAGGGCATACTATTCGACACATGGAGCTATTATTTTTTTTTAAGATTTTATTTATTTATTTGACAGAGAGAGACACAGCCAGCAAGGGAGGGAAGACAAGCAGGGGGAGTGGGAGAGAAGAAGCAGGCTCCCAGCGGAGCAGGGAGCCTGATGCAGGGCTCCATCCCAGGACCCTGGGATTATGCCCTGGGTCAAAGGCAGACGCTTAACCACTGAGCCACCCAGGCACCCCCACATGGAGCTATTATTATCATGATTATTTTGTGGACATTGGAGATATAAAGAAGTAACACATAAAAGAGATGTTCTTTTCCCGTAGGTTTTTAAATCTCATCAATGAAGCAGGAGAAATACATGGAGAGAGGAAGGACATGGAAACCTAAAATTCTTATCTGAGCCCTAACATGCAATTTTTTCTCCAAAATCCAAGCCCTGTTTTATATTTTTAGCAAATTTCTATGCTCTAGTAAGATATTTTCTTCTGTCATTCATCATCCCCATGCTTCACCGGCTCACATATACCACACATCCACCCCAGCCTTTCATTTAAGAAGCTTTGACTGGAGAATTTTTGGAATAACAAAAATTTGAGAGTTCATTGTGTACATTTCCCTGTTTCTGGGCAGGAGCCCATCTGAGGCACTCCAAACCCAAGTGAGATAGCCATGCTCAGGGCCAGAGAGCCTGCACACTCCCATCTTCCCCATCACCCTCTAGTCTCAGAAAAGTGTTCTTCATGTTCAATGTCAATGTGTTTTTCTTTAATATTGGCCTCTTCATAACTCATTCTGTTTGGGGATGAGGTACTGAAACCCTCAAAGGATGAAAAACACTCAAAATGCCCACCTGGTAATATTGTTCTTTCGCCTATCACTCCATGTCCCTGGAAGTATAAGTCTCATATAGTGTTATTAACCTGTCAAAAAATCATCAAAAGTTCCCTTAAAAAGCATTAATTTGGTCTCTACTAGGGTATAACCCCTTAAACAGTAATCTGGTCTCTCATTAAAGCTTTTGAATGATGTAACTATCCTAATATCCTGGAGAGAGTTGAGAATTCTTATTTCATCCCACAACCTCCACAGCCTCCTCAATTAGTGTATCACGTTATAACACATTTGATTAAGGGACAGTACAAACCTGAGATGAAGGATGACTACTATTACCTTCCCAGTCCTGTTCAGGCTATCATATGAAGTAGGGGAAACAGAATTGGCAAAAGTCCAGACCCACACAGTGCTTGCCCCAGAGGAGCCCCTGGGGACCAGGAAGCCCCTGGCGTGGGCACAACAGGAATTTTCCCACATGGGCACTGATGAGGGAACAGAAGGCTGGCTGAAGACAAAGCAGAAGCTGACACCCTGCAACCCCCCTCTCCCTCCACCCCAGATGTATGCAACATTCTTCAGCACTCCTGGCTGCCCAAAATCTAAGGAAAAGAAAAACAAATGATTCACTGACAGAGATCACAATCCTGGGAGGCCTGGGTCTCCCTCAGTTTACACATGTCCTAGTGATTTACAAGCAAGAAGCTTTCTTATCAATAGCCTAACTTCCAGAGACCCATAATTCAGTTTCCTGAAGCCCTAACCTTACCATCCCCTCCATAAAATTGAGGGAAGCTAAGGCAGAAGGAAATGTAAATAAAATCTGCAGCCCTTTGATAAGGACACGTGATAGGAGGAAAATAACATTTTCAGGAAGCTCCCCACTATCTTACTATTAACACCTTCTAGACCTTCAATGACCTTAACTTGACAATAGCAAGGCCTCCAGTGTCCTGCAGAGTCTTCTTTGACATATGAAAGTACTTTCTCAGCCTCCCTTTTTCCTCACCTCCCCCAGCCCCATGGTATATAATCAGCCACAAATGGTGCAAAATGGTGGTTTATTAGAGCGCGGAGACAGGACCCATGGGCAGAAAGAGCTGCAGCCCTGGGTTGTGAAGGGTGGCTGATTATATACTATGGGGGTGGGGGAGGTAAGGAAAAAGGGAGGTTTCAAAAGGATTTTCATATGTTAAAGAAGACTCACAGGATACCAGAGGCCTGGCCATTGCCAAGTTAAGGTTGTTTTTCTGTCTAGCACGGCATTAACATGAAGAGAGTTGGGAACTTCCTAGAGGAACATCACATATCCCACCAAGGAGTGTAGTCTTCAGGGTGTAGCCTTATGCTTTGTCTTCAGCTAGCCTTCTGCCCCCTCATCAACTTCAAAGAGATGCCAGGTGTGCCCACACTGGAGCCAGTCTCATCTTCAGGGATTCCCTGAAATCCAGTAGAGCTGGTTGGGTCTTCTATCAATTTCATGCCTTCTACCCCTTCCCACATCCCATGAGAAGAGATGGGGATGGACCGTGGGAGGTTGTGTCGGGCATTGTCCTGCCCCAGGGCTGTATTGTCCTGTGGCTCCTTGAATGAGCAACACTGTTCTTACTGTTGGATCTAGAGGAAATGTAGAAGCTGCTCCTTGTCCTGAGCAAGACTCCATGGGGATGGAGCAGACAGGACAGTCACCAGAACTCAGGCATAACTGCACAGGGCAAAACTACAAGTGCCTGGGCACGGTTCTAGATGCTGCTTACAGATAGTCCTGGATGGAGGGGGAGGAGACAAGATGGTGGAGGAATAGGGGACCCTGTTTTGACTGATCCTGAATTTAGCTGGATATCTACCAAACCTATGAATTCAGCCTGAGATATAAGAATGTATATCTGGATCTCTACAAGCAGAAAAATGCCACCTGTCTCTAGGTAGGAAGGGTGAAGTCATGAATCTGCTGGCAGATATCGGAAGATGAACAGAAGGGGGAGGGAGCCACCATAAACTGGTGCCTGGAAAGTGTTACAACACTGCTCCAGGGACCAGGCAAAAACTCACAGAGCAGTAGCGACCAGGAAAGGGCTTTAG
The DNA here is from genome assembly GCF_002007445.2 of Ailuropoda melanoleuca. Classification (NCBI taxonomy): domain Eukaryota; kingdom Metazoa; phylum Chordata; class Mammalia; order Carnivora; family Ursidae; genus Ailuropoda; species Ailuropoda melanoleuca. The sequence continues at coordinate 19,400,490 of NC_048233.1, forward strand.
AGTGGTGCTCACAGGATCCAGGAGCTGGGGCGGGGGGGGGGCGGGCAGAGAGGCATGGGTAACCTGGAACTGCTGGAGGTTTTAGAAGCACAAAGGGCAGGGGCACCTGGGTGGCTCAGTCATTAAGTGTCTGCCTTTGGCTCAGGGCATGATCCCAGGGTTCTGGGATCAAGCCCTGCATCAGGGTCCTCCTCTGGGAACCTGCTTCTTCCTTTCCCACTCTCCCTGCTTGTGTTCCCTCTCTCACTGGCTGTCTCTCTCACTGTTAAATAAATAAATAAAATCTTTAAAAAAAAAATAGAAGCACAAAGGGCAGAGACAAGTCTGGGCCCCCGGGTCCATGGCTGAGAAGCTGTGGGCACACACCACTGAGGGAGTCCACAGTTTTCAGCGGCGCTTACAGAAATGGAGACTGTGTGTTCTGGAGGCTTCAGAGAAGATCAGACTGTGATTTCTTTGCTCTGGGACAGAGGTTTGAATGCAGCCACTTTTGCTCTGACCCTGGGAAGAGCTGCAGAAATCAGACAGAGAACAAAACCTCAAAAAACAGGTTTCCACAGAGCCCATTTCCAAACAGGGGGCAGGGCAAGCAGGGCTACCTGAGAAACAGTGCAGCAGTCTCCTCCCCCAGAAGACAGGCTGGAAGAACAAGAGGACAATGACCCTAGGGTCACCATAAAAGTGCAAAATCCCAACACCGGGGAAAAAAGTATATTGAGCTCCAGTCATTGCCTTATGGCTAGTTTATTTTAGAGATAAAACTCTCTTTTTCTTTTTATTCTTTCTCTTATGCTTCTTCTATTCTTTTTCTTTTTACCTTTTTCTCATTTCAACTAGATGTTTGATATATTTCATAGCAGTTTCTAATCTTGCATTTTTTCAAACCTATATTTTTTATATTTTTATATATTTTATTAACTTTATAAATACATATTTTTATGTGTATATATAAATATATTTATATATATTTACACATATTTTTATAGATATATGCTTCAACGTAGTCCTTTTTTCCCTATTTGATATTACCTTCTTATATATAACAGTTTAACTTTCCCTGTAATTCTGGGAAGTAGTGTCCTCTAACAAACAGAACAAAATACACCCAGAAAGAACTGAAACACCCTACTTTGCCCACACTGAGCGATTATAGGCCCCCTCTCCTCACGCTCCTCTTCTCATTCCCCCTTTTTGTTTATTTTTAATTTTTTTAACATTTTTTAATTTTATAAATTTTATTCTTGGGTATCATTTTGGCTTTGTTTTTTTGGTGGTGACTTCTGACTGCTCCGGATTTTCCTAGGGTGAATCTTGCTTGGATTGTGGTTAATATTTTGGACTCCATACATTCCCTAAACCATCCCTTAACAGAATGACTAGAAGAAGGAACTCCCAACAAAGAAAAGAACCAGAAACAATGGCCTCTTCTGCAGACTTAATGGATATGGATATAAGCAAGATGTCAGAGATAGACTTCACGATAGCAATTATAAAGTCAATACTTAGGCTTGAAAAAAAGCATTAGTGACAATATAGAATCTCTAAGGGCAGAGATGAGATCTAATCAGGCCAAACTTAAAAATGCTATGAATAAGATGCAGTCTAAACTGGATAATGTAACAGCTAGGGTCAATGAGGCAGAGGAATAAATTAGTAATCTAGAAGATAAGCTGATAGAAAGGAAAGAATTCAAGGAGGCTAGGGATAAACAACTAGAAGCCCATGAGATCAGAATTACAGAGATCAATGACACCATGAAACGTTCCAATGTCAGAATTATTGGTATCCCTGAGGGAGTGGAGAGAGAGGACTAGAGGATATATTTTAGCAAATCATAGCTGAGAACCTCCCTAAGGAAGGAAACAAGCATTCATGTACAAGAGGCAGAGAGGACCCCTCCCAAGATCAGTGAGAACAGACCAACTCTGCTGCATGTAATAGTAAAACTTGCTAATCTTAGAACCAAGGAAGCTATCCTGAGAGGAGCTAGGGGGAAGAAATTTCTTACATATGGAGGAAGGATCATCAGAATAATGTCAGACCTGTCCACAGAGACCTGGCAAGACAGAAAAGGCTGGTAAGACATATTCAGGGTACTAAATGAGAAGAACATGCCCCCAAGAGTACTTTATCCAGCAAGGCTGTCATTCAGAATGGAAGGAGAGACAAATAGCTTCCAGGACCAGCAAAAACTGAAAGAATATGTGACCATCAAGCCACCTCTGCAAGACATATTAAGGGGGATTCTATAAAAGAAGAAAGACCCCAAGACTAATATAGACCAGAAATTTACAAGACAATCTATAGAAACAGGGACTGTACAGACAATATGATGGCACTAAATACATATCTTTCAGTACTTACTCTCAACGTGAATGGCCTAAGAACTCCCATGAAATGGCACAGGTTTCAGATGGGATACAAAGACAGGACCCATCCATATGCTGTCTACAAGAGGGTCATTTTGAACCTAAAGACACCTCCGGACCTAAAGTGAGGGGATGGAGAACCATTTATCATGTCAACAGACCTAAAAAGAAAGCTGGGGTAGCAATTCTCATATCAGACAAATTAGATTTTAACCCAAAGACTGTAGTAAGAGGTGTAGATGGACACTATATGATACTTAAAGGGTCTGCCCAACAAGAAAATCTAACAATTGTAAATATCTATGCCCCCAACATGGGAGCAACCAACTACATAAGCCAGCTGTTAACCAAAATAAGGAATCATATTGAAAATAATAAATTAATAATAGGAGATCTTAACACTCCACTCTCAGCAATAGACAGGTCATCTAAGCAGAAGATCAACAAAGAAACAAGAGATTTGAATGACACATTGGAGACGATGGACTTCATAGATATATACAGAACATTCCACCCTAAAACAACAGAATAGTCATTCCTCCCGAATGCACGTGGAAATTTCTCCAGAATAGACCATATACTGGGGAACAAGTCAGATCTCAATTGATACAAAAAATTTGAGATTATTCCCTGCATGTTATCTGACCACAATGCCTTGAAAATAGAACTCAATCATTAGAAAAAAAAATTGGATAGAATTCAAACACTTGAAAGTTAAAGAGCATCCTGCTAAAAAATAATTGGGTCAAATAGGAAATTAAAGATGAACTTAAGGGAGGAGTAGGGGACCCCTTTTTCAGCCAGTCCCCTGAGTCAAGTTGGATAGGTACCAGACCAGCCTGAACATCCACAGAATCAGCTGGAGATGCAGGAAGATACATCTGGATCTCTACAAATGAATATCTCCAGTGCTGAGTATTGAGGAGACAAGGAGACCCTACCCAAACAGGGTTGCCTGAGTATTGGTGTGGCAGGCCCCTCCCCCAGAAGGCAGGCTGAAAAATCAAGAAGCCCACATCCCTAAGATCCCTATAAAAGAAGGGCGCACAGCCTGGGTCCTGGTCAATAATTTGGGCTCTGGACAACCCCGCAAACTCTCCTCATCAGAATGACGAGAAGGAGAAATCCCCCCCAGCAAAGAAAAGACAATGAGTCTGTGGCCTCTGCCACAGAACTAATGGATATGGATGTAACCAAATTATCAGAAATGGAATTCAGAGTTACTATGGTCAAGATGATGTGTAGACTTGAAAAAAGTATTAACGAAAATGTTAATGAGAATATAGAATCTCTAAGAGCGGAAATGAGAGCGAATCTGGCAGAAATTAAAAATTCTATGAGCCAAATGCAGTCAAAACTAGAGGCTCTGACGGCCAAGGTAAATGAGGCAGAGGAACATATTAGCAAATTGGAGGATGGGTTAGTAGAAAAAAAAAAACGAAAATAGAAGCTGGACTTAAAAAAATCCACGCCCATGAATGTAGGTTACAGGAGATTACTGAC
>NC_048233.1:19404461-19430510 GCF_002007445.2 Ailuropoda melanoleuca
GAAATTTAGAATATACTTTGGAAAGGATTTCCTTAGAGTTAGGTAGATAAATGCTACAACCAGACACACGCACACACACACACACACACACACACACACACACACACCCCAAACAGGAAAGGAAAGTCCTCACTTGACTGCTATTCTTTTGCCTGTGGGATGGGTCTCCAGATGACATGTCCCACATCAGGGAACAAAATATATTCTCTCTGAACAAGAGGAAAGTAATTCCCCTCTAACCCTGAGCTGCAGGAGGGAGATGACAGTTTCCCTCTCCCGTCTTGGCAAACATTCTGAGGAAGGATGACATAGCCTGGAGGGAAGACCACATGTGCAGACGCCCACTTTGCTGTCCTATCCCCCAGGCCCCCCTCTCCTGGTGGATCTCCAGCTCTCTGCAGCTCTCACTGTCCATTCTTTAGACTCCCCCTGTGATCACAGCCCAGGGGGAAGGAAAGCATCCCAAGGGAGGAGAAGACAGGGCCATGATCTTTGGAATGTAGAAGAGAGCCCCACAAGGACAGAAACCCTGGGTAAAATAAAACATACAAGTTAACAGAGTGCCGCCCGACCCTCCAGTGCTGAGAGACTCTGGAAGGAGGATGGCAGCAGAGATGGAGAGCAGCAAGCAAGAGCAGAGGGAACGAAATGCAGATTGAGAGGCTGGGGGTGCACAGGGCTGGGAGACAGGAGGCTGGTGTGCTCAGCGGGTCTGCAGAGAAGAAGCTGAGAAGACATCAGAGATGAGGGTGAGGATGGAATAAATGCCTGATGCTCTCAGATTTATCAGTCTTGACACCTGTGCACGGTTCTTCTGCATGAATCTCCTTTTCTCCTCAAAAACAGGCTACAGAAGCAGCTGTTAGTGCTGCTATTTTACAAATAATGAAACTAAGGCACAGAGAGGGTAAATAACTCCTCTCAAGTCACAGAGCAGGTGGGGGCAGAGCAGAGAATCACATGACTGCATGTGGGGCACCTCCTGCAGGCTCTGGCCTGGGAAGCAACCAGGTTGGGGGCCCAGGGGTGGGAGGGAGAAGGTTCTCCCCAGAGGGCCAAAGTCCTGCCTTCTGGGCCCTTCTCAGCATGTCCTGCCCAGGAGAGCTTTGCCAAGTTGAGGCCTCAGCTGAAGATGAGAGGCTGAACCACAACATTGATGGAAGACCCGTTAGCTTTAAACACAGAATTCCATCCATGGAAGGGGTGGGTGAAGGGGAGAGCTGGGAGAAAGGTCTCAGAGCCATCAGGCTTCCCATGACCCCTCCCCACCCCATCCCTGTCTCCCCCTCCCTCTTTATGTCTTCAGACCCCAGGGGCCTCTTACCCACCTGTTCAGGCCCCGGTAGCCATCTCCTCCCAGTCATGGCTCCCACCCTGTGTGGTCCAGGCTCAGTCCTCCTCACAGCCTAGGAGGACACATCAAGGCCAGGAAGTCAGCCTCGCTCCTAGTGTCCTGCCCGCCCAGCCCAGGGTCACCGCGGAGCTACAACACTGGACATTTTACACTGTGACCCCACAGCCAGCTGACCCTGCCTCCTTCATCCCTCTGCCTCTTTCACACATTCCCCAACACACACACACACACACACACACACACACACACACAGAGGACATGCTCACTCGGGCACACACATCTCCAGATAACTGTGACATACACATCACTGTCTAACACATCTCAGGGATCCCTCCAAGGGCCTCAAGTCCAATCCCAGCAACTTCAGAACCCCCAGCCTGCCTGTGAACATCTGCCTCCCTACTACCTTTCATGCTGGTTCCCAATCCAGCTGTTTATTCCAGGCCAGCACAGCCTTCCTGGCTTTGGTTTGCTCATCCTGCTTCAGAAGCAACAGAGAGAGGTTCTCATCCTCTTGTCCTCCTCCATCCCTGCCCTGCTGGGTTTCTCCTTCTACACCCCCACATGATTCGCCTCCTACAGGCAGCCTTCCCTGATGAACTCACTGGCTCTAATTCTGAATCCGGCTGGTCCTTTGCACTTGTGGGTCTGCGCTGGGTGAGTGTCACCGGGTTATTGTGCATGTGAGTGGGCAGGGAGGGGACTGTCAGCTCCCCAAGGGCAGGGCCCCTTGACCAAGTATTTCAGACAAAGGCCAGGCTTCCCCCTCCAGCACCAGGCCGGGGGTGCTCCTGGGAGCACTGCTACCTGGTTGTAACAAACACACAGAAAAATGATGCTGGGGCTGCAGCAGCCACTAGGAGTGTCCCCTTCTGTCACAGGCTACACTGTCTCCTTCACAATGACCTTCAGAGCCACATGGGAGGAGGCCTGTCCTCCACTGTGTCTGCCCACATCCACCTGGTTTTCCACTGGAAATACTGCTTCCCAGCTGGGTCCTCACATTCTTCTCCAGCCTCAGAGAACACTGGGCAAATCTCAACACTTAGACCCGCCCTAAAGGACACCCCTGTGTCCCTGGTGAGGAGGCTCAGAGAGGCCCTGCAGGCTGGAAGGGATCCCCACAGAGGAGCCAGCATGAGCCGGCCTCCTGCAGGGGCAGCTGTCAGTGCCACTGGGAGGAAGGTGACAAGCAGGGGGACAGGCTCACTGCACTGAATACAGGAGAGAGGGACAAGGTCATCGTGAGAAGCACTCATGACCACCTCCCCACCTCAGCCCAGGATTGTGTCAGCCCAGCCCAGCTCTCTGGGGAGACAGGAGCCCTGCTTGCCTCCCCCCTGCTGCTGCTCTGCTTCTCCACAGCCCTGACTCCCCTGCCCCCCTCCCCCTGCAGTGAGAGGTGCCCTCCTCCTCCCTCTTCCTGTCTCTCCTGCACCCCTGCCTCCAGGAGTGTCCTTCTCCACCTCTGTGCCTCTCTGTCTTCTGTCCCTTTCTCTGCTCCGTTTCTCACTCTCAGCTTCTCTCCCTCTGATCTTACTCTGGGCTCTGCCATTTCATTCCCAGCTCAGTCTGTCTCTAACTTACATCCAATTTTTGTCCCCCCCCAACCTAACTGCTCAGAGCAGGGGCTGCAGAGGGACAGGTTTGGGGGTCAGGTCAGCACCAGAGATTCTGGCCTTATGACTAGAGCTCTGAACTGCTGTGTTCCTAACACACACACACACGTACAGACACACACACACACACACACAGACACACACACACACACCCACACACAGACACACACAGTCCTCTCCTCCCACCAGGGGCCCAGATCCTGAGAGTCCACCAGAGCCCTTGACTGAGAGTCTGCAACTCCCCCACCCTGCCACCTCTACCTTCCCCTTCTCCCTGCCTCCCCTGCTGCCCCCAACTCCTCCTTTCCCTTCTCTGTCTCCCTTTCCCTTGCTCTCTGTGCACACTTCTCTGACTGTCTCCTCACCCTGATGCATTCCTGTCATGGATCTCTCTTTGGCTCTGGGTCCAACTCGTGTCTCTGAGTCCATGTGTTTCTACTACTTCTGGGAGCTCTGCATCTGCATCCCAGCCAGCACCGCCCAGCGGCTCCTTGCAGGCCTCACACAGACACACATGGGACCACCAATCCAGGGAGGAAGTGCAGCATGTCTTCAACTACAGGAAGGGGACAGACAATATGTGTGTCCATCTTCCATCCCCTCAGGCACCTGGAACCCTTCGTTGCACACAGGAAGCTCCCCATAAATTCATTGACTCCTATGTCACCAGCTCTCCCCAAATAAGCCCCTTAATCAGTGGAACTCAATCCCTTTCAATATTCCTTCCCACCCCCACCCCCACCGCCACTCCCTCACCCCCAGCCCCTCATTATATGTCCCCAGGACCATGTCCCCTGCCAAGCCTTCCCAGCACCCCAGGGATCATGGGACCCCTAGGTTATATCCTAGTCATCCCAACTCCCCTCCTCCCTCATTACCTGCTGTCTCTCCCTCTGCCTCTCTCCTCTCTCCCACCCCAGTGCATCCTGGCCCCCTGGGTGTCTCCCCAAGGACATGTAGTCACTAATGAGCACTGAGCACTAGAAGGGGAGGGCCCAGGGCAGCGTGGGGGGGATGGGATTTCAGAGCTAGAGATAAGGAGTCCTGTCAGCATCTGTCACATATGCCATCTCCTCCAGCATCCCTGACTCCTGCCTCCTGCTTCCTGCCAGTCCATCTCCTGAGGAGGCTGATGGCCTGAGCTCAGGTGCAAATTCACGGATTCTAGACTCCTAATGCCTGGTCTGCTCCAGACCCATTTTCTCCAGGATGTCACTGCCTCAACGTCTTTCTTTGACAACTCACAATGATCCTGGGAAGCTGAGGTTGTAGGTGGAACCCAAGGAGGAAGAGACATTGCTCTATACTCAATATCTTCATCTCGGCCCTTTGTCTCCACCGCACATCCCCAAAGGCAGAACTAAAACCACAGTCGATGGCAAAGAGGGTGAAACCTCAGGAAGAGTTTCTCAGCCTTAAGGAGGTCCTGAGTGCCCCCAGAAACCAGGGGAGATGGGGGGAATATGGGGTTGGATGATCAAACATCCCTTCTCCTGATACATGCAATTTCCACCAGGGGAGTGAGGAACTCTGCCTGAGCACTTGAGAAGCTGCTCCCCAGCGGCCTGCCAAGGGATGGACGGCCACAAGAGGGCGGCAGAGAACGCGCTCCCTGCAGAGCCAGCCCTGGGCCCTGGGAGCTGAGACAGAGCTGTGCTGCCCAGACTGGGGTGTCTGTGGCTCCAGAAAAAACCCAGCAGTTTCTGATCTCAGGAAACATCTCCTGCCGCCCTTCCCACCTGCATCCCTTATTCCCTTCGGCCCCTGAAATGCCATCCCCCGCACCAGCCCCCTTCCCTTTTCTGGTCCCCAGCCCTGGGGCTGCAGGCACAGAAGGGCCACCTGGCTTTTCCTTTATGGTTGGACAGCAGGTGCCATCCCAGCACCCAGAGCTGAGGCCTCACAGGGTCCCCGCTGAGAACTAGAGCCAGACTGGAACCACGTGCTCTTGATTCCCACTCCAGGGTCTTCCTATGGGTGCTGACTGCAGCTCCTTAAAGCAAAGCACACTTCATGGCCCCATTGGGAAGCCAGCTCACAGCCCTGGGTTCACACCCCAATGTCACAGCTCCCCCTTCCCCATGTGACCTAGGCTACACACAGAACTGGGCACAGAGGACTTCGCCACGAAGCCCAGACATGTGGGCCAACACACCATGCTGTGCACACCCCAATCCTCAGCAAACACCCCCCTCTGCTCCTGAGTCCCACAGCCCTGCCCCCTCCTCCTACTTCCTGAGCTGTGAGAGAACCTTCTCATTCATCATCTGCTCTTTGCTCTGTGTTTCCAGAGGCTCCTCACAGCTGCACACAGGGAAGTCCTTTCCCTGCTCTAATCTGCTCCCTCCTACCACAGGCCCTGTTTCCAGTACTCCTGGCACTGCCTGGAATGACAGGGGAACCAGAGGGAAAACTAGAGGTCTCTGAGCTCTCTTCTCTGAATCTGCCCTGCTGATCACTCTCCTCCTGCCCAGAAAAGGTCTGACCATCTGTGACCCACCAGGCTTTACCCACATCCTCTCAGTGTCCTTACACTCTGACCCACGTCCCTATCCAGAAGAAACTACTCCCATGCTGGGGGGAGGGGATACTGGTCTCTAATTTCACAAACTCAGCCTGGGCTTATAGGGCACAAAGTGCAACCCGGGGATTTGATTTAGACTCAGCAGGAACTTCCCAGCACGAGGGGTGTGAAAGCCTCAGCTTGTATGAAACACAGTAAGAATGCACACATGGCCTCACCAGAGGCCTCCAGGAGACAAGGACTTGTTCTGCACCTGTTTGGGTGGTACTGACTAGAGACAGAGGTTTTCATGGTGACTCTGGTCAACCAGCCTCGGCAGGTGACACACAAGGACTTCTGGGGACTCTGAGGCCCTCAGGCAGAATGGGTGGAGTCTAGCGTTAGAAACTGCAGCCTGGTTCCATCATTCCCAAATCCTGGGGGTGGGCGCAGGGAGAGAGCAGGCCTGAACCCTCCACTGTCTGGCCTCCCTCCCACTCTGCACACCCCCCCTCATATGGCCCTTCCTGGTCAGAGCAGGGCCTCTGAGCTCTTCCCATGCAGCCCTGAGTGCAGGGCTCAGGCCCCAGGCTCCACCCAGCCTCAGACCCAGGATGGTGAGGCCACCCCCCTATGTCTGGCAGGACAGAGGAACCCACTGCTCAGGCTCCCATCCCCCACACCCCCGACACTAGCAGCCTTCCTCTCCTGGCCTCACCCCTCCCCCACCCCATCCACAGACTGCTGGACATGTACACAAATCAGACCAGAGACATTTTCAGCTAGGAGGCTTCAGGCTTCCTCAGGGATAGCACGTGCACGCACACACACACACCAACACACACACACACACACACATGCAGATACACACACATGCAGATATACACACACACAGATGCTCAAACTCATACATACAAACACACATACCCTCAGAATACACACATATACACACCCATACATCCCATTGTCACGTGTATGTAACACAAAGACACATACACACTCATACATTTACAGACACACACACACACCCAAACTTACACACTCTGACACACTCATCAAACACACTTGTGCACACATACGCACCACTCTATTCCTTTCTTCTAAGGCTCCAGAGCCAGTCCTCTAGATCCTAGAGATCTAGAATGTGCAGGGGAAAGCAGGGAAACCCACAGGGAAACTGCTTCCAGTTTCCTGGCCCACACTGCAGCTCCCCTGCTCTATCCCCCTTCCTGCCACTGGAGTCTCTGGGACTGTGACCCACTCCGTGGAAGTGCAACCTGCAGAGATCACTCAGTCCTTCACACAAGGGACACTTGTGAGCACCTACCTGCCACCCCCACCCCACCCCCACCCCCAGGTCTGCGGCTGAGGGAGACGCATAGGAGAGTAAGACCTTCTACCCAGTGTTGGGGGAAGAGCAAGAGCTCAGGAGCCAAGGACCTGAGTTCAAATCTTGCCTTTGCCTCTTCATATGCTCTTACCTTGGCGCCTTCGCATAACCTCTCTCAGCCTGTTTCATCATCTGTAAGGTGGGATTATTAAAATTTACCTAATACCTCTGTGAAGATTAAGGCAGGTTAAGTTTTGATCAGCAGTGTGTCCACCTGTGGAAGCCACCCCACTCCATTCCCCAGCCCCTGAGGGGAGTGTCTCCCCAATACCCTTCCAGTCCTGCTGTCCCTGACACAGAAACCCCATCTCCTTCAGCCTCAGACCCTCAGTTGAACACACCTAGGGAAACTTCATTTCTGACTAGGCCAGCTCCAACTTACTCCCCCGCCCTGGCCCTGCCCCCACCCCTCCTGGTCCTTAGTGCCTCTTCCCCTTTACAGGTAGCCTTTTCTCTAATAACATTTAATGCAGCTGGCCATGGCTAAAAAGGTTGGGATGGAGCACTAGGCCCTCGAATCAGATGGATATGAAGGGTCAATCAGCATCCAAGGAGCAATCCTGCAGAAAGTCATCATAAATGTCCCTGAATTACACTAATTCCGACGCATTCTTTATAGAGGGACAGTGTGGGAGACAGTTACAGGACAGGACTTGCTGTGCTAAGCAGTCAAGGGAGAGATTGTGTCGCCTCGTGAATCCTAAATAATTGTTCAGGGGAAACTCCAATAGATTCTGCTCTCAGAGCTGGGAAGCAGCCCAGCCCACCCCCACTTATATGGGCGTCCCCTGCAGGTGCTGGGATGGCTGCCCTACCCCTGCTGCTCAGGTGGCCTCCTCAGCCCCCTCCAGAGTCAGGCCTCAGCCTGAGTAGGAAGTGGCTCTGAGGCCTTATCTCACTTTCCTGGGACCCTCCAAGGACCCACAAACACCCTTGTTTCCCTGCCACAGCCTTTACTCCCTACATTCCTCCCAGGCTCTGACTGCTTCTGAACTGTTGTCTGCTTCCCCTCTTCCCAGTGGGATCCTCTTGCAGTCCTCCTTCCAGACAACTGGCCACCCTGATCTTCTCTGAGTTTCCATCTGCCATTGCCCATCCTGGTGCCTCCACCTCCCCCCTGCCCACCCGCATCACTCTGACCCCTCCCCTGCCCACCTCCCACTCTGTCCCCTTCCACCTGGAGGACCTTCCACTTTCCCCAGCCTGCCTCTCTCCCCTCCTAGCTCACCTCCCCAGACAACCCCACCTTCCAGTGGGCTCCAACTTCCCATTACTGCCGTCTCTCCTCCCTACCATTTTACCCTATTTCTAGTCATTTCTACATCTGCTTTCACACCCCTCCCACCCTTCAGAATCTAGGAAGTAGAGCAGGGCTCAGAGCTCAGTGAAAGGAAGGACATTTACCCCCTTCTCTCTCCTCCTGCGCTCTGCCTGCCTTGCCTCTCTCTCCTCTGGGCACATCCAGTCGGGTGTTAAGGGGACCTGAAGAGGCATTTCCCCATCAGCAGAGTGATGGGCAGGGGTGAGCAGAGAAAAGGGGTGACCAGGAAAAACCTACTAGGCATTTCTTTCCCACCTAGGGAAGCCCCGCCCACGACAGGCAAGCCCCGCCCCCTCCTGAGAGTTTTCCAGGGGTTAGAGCCTGGGCAGCCCACAGCTTGGTTCTGCCCCAGTTTGGAAGGGTCCCTTGGTGGCCCTGAGACCTTGGGACAGCCTGATAACCTGGTCACCCCAAAACCACTCTGTCTCAGGAAAGGACAGAGGCAAATGGTGACTGTTCCCCATGGGGTCCTCCTGGAACCTAGGCCTCCACTCTGGCTGCAGGACACTCCCCCTCAGCTCCTAGAGCGGGTTTGCTGGAAAGGACCCTGCGCAGCCTCTGCATCTTTTCTCCCCGCAGATCACTAACGTCTGAGAGCCCAGCAGAGAGTTCGTGGTTTAGCAAGGACAGTGTGTGTGTGTGTGTGTGTGTGTGTGTGTGTGTGTGTGTGTGTGTGTGCAGGAGGGGACTCATACCTCCAGGTGGAACCCAAGATCCCCCCAGAGTCTCACCTTCTGTTCTGCCTGTTTGGTCTTCACGGTCTCCCCTTCCCCGGCCACGCCTTGCTGAACCCCAACTCTCCTGGGGAAAAAATCTCCCTCTCTGGGACCCTTTTCATGCTGTCCCTCCCTGTATCAGACCCAAGATTTCTGCTTCAGAAAATAAGCAGCGCTGTCTGCCACTGGGAAGTTCTTCCTCTCCTCTTGCTTCAGTATTTCTTGCTGCTGTAAGTGATCATACTCCCCTGGGAAATTATAGGGGTCTCTCCCAACCTCCCCCTTCTCCCCACTTCTTCAGTTTCCCCGTGGTTTGTCCCAAATATCTAGGTTCCAGATCCCAGGATTCAGAACAGCTTTCTGGGGTCCAAGATCCAGCTGGGGGCTGAGGAGACTGAGTGTCTGCTTGGCTGCAAGGGGAAGGCAGTGATTCCTAGGGGAAAAAGGCCAGACAACACTTTGGAGCTCTGTGCACACAGCAGATGTGTAATAAGAGTGAAATGGTCCATTGAGAAGCTGGGCTTAGGGAGGTGAGGGAGGATAGAGGGCACAGGAATGAGGCTGGACTGGTCTGAAATGTCTGCTCCCCATTCTCTTCCCTACCCCTCTGGGCCACCTGGAGAGAATGTGCTCTAAGACAGGCCCTGAGCCTGGAGTGCTCCCTAAGCTGAGGCGGGTGTCCTCTATTCCATCTACCTCCACCCACCCAGGTCAGGACACCAGAACACCCACCCGCAAGAGCCCAGCCACTATTCCCCACCCGACCAACCCCACACACCTTCTGTTCAGCCAGGGCTCCCAGATCTCTGACCCCTCACCTTGCACACCAGCCTGAATGCCCCCATTCTGGTAAAATCTTAGGTGACCTCTTGAAGCTGCCTGAGCCCCTCCAGTCAACAGAGTAGTCTTTAGGCTTTAGCCGGCACCCTTACCCCACATGATGATTAACTACTCTTAGTATCCCTATAGTATGTATAACCAAAATGTGTTATCCCAACAGGAAGCAGGTACAGGAAAGGGCGAGTGAGTATAAAAGCTCCAGGTACCAGTCTCAGATTTCTCTTATCCATTCCCATACCTTTCCTAATGGAACCCCTGCTCTGCAAGATACAGAAGTTGATGCTACCAACTTGTGCCATGAGGAGGGGCCAGGAAAAGAAAGGAAGATCCTTCTAATTAAAGAACTAGGTGAGGCTGCTGGGATACTGGAGGACTGCCTGCTCTTCACAGCCTGCGTTGTCTTCAGCCTTGGATCCCCTGCCTTCAGCCAGGGATCCAGGGATGACTGGGGTCAGGTAGTCTGTAAAGTCACTCAGAGGATACCTTCCCCTCTCCAAAAGCCCCAAGTTTGACCAACTCTTCCAAGGAGAAGAGAGCCCAGAACCCACTGAATCTGAGCTGGGAGGTGAAAGGGAGTCCCTGTGACAGCAATTAACCTCTGTCGTTGTGTGCTCCTGTCTCCATCTCTTCCCCAGCTCCTCACATCCTGGGGCTTTATTTCAGAGGCCTCTGCCTTGATCTTCTCCAAGTCTCTAGCAAGATCAAAGCTCTTAACCCTGTTTTCCTTGCTGAATCTTAGGCTGGAGAAGAGGAGACAGGGTCCACCCTGAGGCAAGGGGATGGCACTGACTTCCCCTCTTCCCAAGTAGGAGGGAGGATTGGAAGTTGGACCAAAGAGGAACCAGTCCTAAACTTGTTTTGAAAAACACACACCCTGGTGGGAAGGCTTTTATTCTCCTTCTGTTATTGATGTTATTGTTATTTTTCTTCAGTTTAGAAATTGAATTAACTCATATTCATAATAGTGTAAAATATGACAATGACCATAAAGGCCTTTCCTAACTTCCCTATCTAAACCAAATTCCGTTATTCTTGATCAGAAGATCCTGTTTATTTCCCTCGGGGGTTCATCACACTCTGGAATTATTGAACATTTGTTTTCTTGCTTATTGTCTATTTCCCTTTAGGAAAAGCTCTATCTTTGAATGAAAGAAAGAATGAATGATGAATAAATATATGAGAATAAATCTACTGGTGGGATCAACATTTCCTAATAAGATGATCCATACCTGAAAGTATCATGTGCAGACCTACAAACAGTAATGTCCTTTGTCTGTATTCATAATGCCTCTACTTCCCCATCTCTCATCATGGCCTCTTTCCCCCTATTTAATACCACACATGAAAGTTATTTAACAGTTCTCACCTCTGTGTGAAGTACAGTAGAGAGAATATAAAAATATACAGGGCACAGTCTCCCCACTCCAGAAGCTTACAGTTGAGTGAGGGAGGAAGAGAAGACACAGGGTAACTACAGCTGAAGAAAGTGTGCAGAGAGAATATATAGTCAGTGTGACACAAAGAAGTAGAGGAGATCAAAGGGAAGAAATTTCTTCAGAAGGACATCATCCAGGAAGATGTAGGCAGAGGTAACATTTAAAGTGGACCTTGATGATTGTGTAGGATTTTAGTAGTCAGACATTGGGAGGACAGAACTCCAAGGAAAGACATAGCTACTGGGAAGGATTTCTTGATTTTGGGCATCATTTGATATTGAACTTCTGTTCATCATGAGAGAGTGAAATGCAAGGACCAGTGAAATTTAAGATAAAACCACAGAATCTGGAGGCTTTGAATACAGAAGACAAGAGCCAGGACCTGGGTCCCAACTCAGGTTCCATTTATCCCACTTCTCTTCCACTTGATCTTAATGAAGGGGCAATGGTTCAAATGGGACAGGGTACCCATTATGCCTCCATCTATATATCTCTAATCTCCTCTTTCTCCCCACTGAGTTCCTTAATAAGAATGAAAGTTTTCTTAATCTCATCACTGAGAAGAGCACAAAGGGCAGAAAAGCATATACCACACAAATTAAGTCAGGTAATTTGCATACCTGGGGAAAGAGAGAAACCCCTCCTTCCATCTCCACAGTCTATTTTCCTGGCTCTTCTGACACTATGTGTCAATAAATATCTATTTTTCCTCCTTCTATGGACAAGAGATGAGGTGAAATGTCACATGTAAGCTAAAGTCTGTCATAAAAGTCCCTCACAGAAGAGTCTCCCAAGCACTGGCATTGGAAGGTGGAGGAGGGGTTTCCTGTGTTGTGTCTCTCTGCAAACCAGGTGAAGGGCATCCTGCCTCCTGCTTCTGGAAGCTTTGCTTCAGGTTTTCTAAGGAAGTAACAGAGACATTCAACTCCTCTTACAGTCCCTGCTTCTGGCAAAGCCCATTGCTTTCTATGAAATTAGTTTCACAAATGACCAGTTTCTCACAATGTCCACTCTAGATTCTTCAATTAGTATAGTTTTCAATCCTTCTCTTTCTGGGATGTTTCAAAGAGAAAGTCCCACTTGGAAGCAAAGAAGCAAATAAAATGGCTTCTCTTAGTACCTTCCATGAAGGGCTCTAGGAGAGGGGAGGTGGTTCTCTGGGTGGTGTGCCTATGACTGCAGCTGGGTATTTGACTAGAGGGTAAAAAACAGGAGGGGATTTCCTTGCAGCTATTGTTTCTCTTTCTTTGCAAACCTCTTCTGACTGTAGCAGATGCAGAGGGCTCCACAGCAGCCCAAAAACTTAGCCATGAACTTCCCACAAAGAAACTCATTAAGGTTTCTTTGAGAGGTGATGAAAAAAAAATATCAGGGTTTGGTAGAAACACACCAACCAGGGCCATGGGTGGAAGGCAGCCAGTTCCTTAGTGCTGATTGAATTCCTTCAGGATTTGTGTAGATGCACATGAGCAAGGGCACGCACACACACACACACACACACACACACACACAAATTACACACACCATACCCAAAAAGTCAAAAACTATGCTCATGTTTGTAGACATACTGAGAGAAACATACCCCACTCTTTGGTGCATATTTCCACTCAAATTCAAACATATGTGTCTGTATATTATGTACACGTGCATACCTTTGAATTAAGAGCTTTATGAATATATGCACCCATCTTCTCCCCCTTTCCAAGCTCCTGACTGCAGGGTGAGGCACAGTGAAGGTGATGGTGAAGGGTACCAATATGAGCTTCATGTGTCACTAAGTGTGTCTCTGACTACATTCCATAAACTCACAGAAATTGTTTTTTGATTATTCAGTATTTGCAATTATCTACTGTTTTTCAAATACCTCTATGCCATCCAGTTTCTCTTTTTAATATATTTATTATTATGTTTAATTAGCCAACATATAGTACATCATTAGCTTTTGAGGTAGTGTTCAATGATTCATTAGTTGTGTATAACATCCAGTGCTCATCACCACTCATGCCCTCCTTAATACCCATCACCCAGTTACCCCATCCCCCCACCTCTCTCCCTTCTGTAACACTCAGTTCGTTTCCTGGAGTCCAGAGTCTCTCATGGTTTGTCTCCCTCTCTGATTTCTTCTCATTCCATTTTCCCTGCCTTCCCCTGTGGTCCTCCTCACTATTCCTTATGTTCTATATATGAGTGAAATCCTATGATAATTGTCTTTCTCTGCTTGACTTACTTTCACTTAGCATAATCCCTTCCAGTTCCATCCATGTTCATGCAAATGGTGGGTATTCATCCTTTCTGATGGCTGAGTAATATTCCATCGTATATATAAACCACATCATCATTATCCATTCATCTGTTGAAGGACATCTCAGCTCCTTCCACAGTTTGGCTATTGTGGACATGCTGCTATGAACATTGGGGTGCATGTGCCCCTTCTTTTTACTACATCTGTATCTTTGGGGCAAATACCTAGTAGTGAAATTGCTTGGTCATAGGATAGCTCTATTTTTAACGTCTTGAGGAAATTCCATGTTGCTTTCCCGAGTGGCTGTACCGGCTTGCATTCCCACCAACAGTGTAAGAGGGTTCCCTTTCTCCACATCCTTTGCAATATTTGTTGTCTTCTGACTTGCTAATTTTAGCCATTCCAACTGGTGTAAGATGGTGTCTCATTCTGGTTTTGATTTGTATTTCCCTGATGGCTAATGATGTTAAACATTTTTTCATGTGTCTGTTAGCTATTTGTATGTGTTCTCTGGAGAAGTGTCTATTCATGTCCTCTGCACATTTCTTACCGGATTAATTGTTTTCTGGCTGTTGAGTTTGATTAGTTCCTGATAGATCTGAGATACCAGCTCTTTATCTGTAATGCCATTTGCAAATATCTTCTCCCATTCTGTAGGTTGGCTTTTAGTTTTGTTAGCTGTTTCCTTTGCTGTGCAAAAGTTTTTTATCTTCCAAACTCGTTCTATGAGGCTAGCATTACCCTGATTCCAAAACCAGACAAACACCCCATCAAAAAGGAGAATTAAAGACCAATATCCCTGATGAACATGGATGCCAAAATACTTTACAAGATCCTAGGCAATAGGATTCAACTGTATTTTAAAGGATTATTCACCATGATCAAGTGGGATTTATTCCTGGGATGCAAGGGTGGTTCAACATTCACAAATCAATCAACTTGATAGATCACATTAACAAAAGAAGAGACAAGAACCATATGATCATCTCAATTGATATATAAAAAGCATTTGACAAAATACAGCATCCTTTCCCAATTAAAACTCCTCAAAGTATAGGGATAGAAGGAACATACCTCAATATCATAAAAACCATCCACAAATGAATATCACTCTCAATGGGGAAAAACTGAGACCTTTTCCCTTAAGGTCAAGAATATGACAGTGATGCCCGCTCTCAGCATTATTGTTCAACATAGTACTAGAAGTCCTAGCCTCAGCAATCAGACAGCAAAAAGAAATAAAAAGCATTCAAACTGTCAAAGAAGTCAAATTCTCTGCCTTCACAGATGGCACAATGCTTTATGTGGAAAACCCAAAAGACTCCACCCCCAAATTACTTGAACTCATACAGCAATTCAGCAACATGGCAGGATACAAAATTAATGCACAGAAGTCAGTTGCCTTCCTATATACTAACAATGTAACTGAAGAATGAGAAATTAAGCAATCAATCCCATTTACAATAGCACCAAAAACCATAAGATACCTAGGAATAAACCTAAACCAAGAAGTAAAGGACCTATACTCTAGAAACTACAGAACACTTATGAAAGAAATTGATGAAGATACAAAGAGATGAAAAAACATTCCATGCTCAAGGATTGGAAGAATAAACATTCTGAAAATGTCTATGCTGCCCAGAGGAATCTACACTTTCAATGCAATCCCTATCAAAATACCATCAACATCTTTCACAGAGCTGGGTGAAAAAGCAATCCTAAAATGTGTATAGAACCAGAAATGACCATGAAATACCAGGGGAATGTTGAAAAAGAAAACCAAAGCCGGGAGCATCACAATGCTTGACTTCAAGCTATATTAAGAAGTTGTGATCATCAAGACAGCGTAGTATTGGCACAAAAACAGACACATAGATCAATGGAAAAGAATAAAGATTCCATAAATGGGACCTCAACTCTATGGTCAACTAATCTGCCACAAAGCAGGAAAGAATATCCAATGGAAAAAAAGACAGTCTCTTCAACAAATGGTGTTGGGAAAATTGGACAGCCATATGCAGAAGAATGAAGCTGGACAATTCTGTCATACCATACACAAAGATAAACTCAAAATGGATGAAAGACCTCAATGTGAGACAGGAATCCATAAAAATCCTAGAGGAGGACATGGGAGTAACCTCCTCAACACTAGCTACAGCAACTTCTTTCAAGACATGTCTCTAAAGTTAAGGGAAACAAAAGCAAACGTGAACTTTTAGGACTTCATCAAGATATGCCATTGTTTTAATTATCATATAGTCCTTCCTGAGCCACTGTTCTGCAGAGTATAGCTCAGGGATTACAGGCACAAAACTTTGCTCAAATTGGTACAAATGCTAGCTTCCCTACTCACTCTGCACAAATGACTTAACCTCTCTGAGCCTTAGTTTCAACTTTTGTAACATGAGCATAAAAACACTCACTTCATTCACCTTTGTATTACATACCTAATTATATAAAGTATTTGGAATACTCAGCAAATGGTAGCTATAAAAACATCATCATCATTTTGGGGCTGTGGAGATTGAAAGAAGTAATACATGAGAGGGATGTTCCTTTCCCTTAAGAGGTTTTAAAATCTATGACACAAGATAAATACATGGAGAGAGGAAGGACCTGTAAACCTAAAACTCTATTTGATCCCTAATGTCCAATATATTCTCCTAAATCCAAGGAGATTTAGGAGAATTGATGTCAGGTTTTTCTTCCGTCATTCATCATCCCAATGCCTAACCACCTTACATACACCACATATCCACCCCAGCCTCTGATTTCAGAAGTTGACTGGAGAATTCATGGGATAACAAAGATTTTGAGAGTTCATTGTGTACATTTCCTGTTTCTGGGCAGGAGCCCATCTGAGGCTTTCCACACCCAAGTGAGACAGCCATGCACACAGCCAGAGAGCCTGTGCCCTTCCATCTCCCCAGTCACTCTCTGATCTCTGAAAATTCTTCCTCATGTTCAATCTCTACCTGTTTCCCTGTAATATTGGCCTCTCTTTATGACCTATTTTTATAGGGGATGAGGTACACAAACCCCCAAATGCCTAAGAAAATTCTCCAATGCCCACCTGGTAACATCATTCCATTGCCTATCAGTCCAGGTCTCTGGAATTATAGGTTTCCTTTTTTCCATCGTATGAAGGAGGGGTTACAGAATTGGCAACAATCCCCACCCACCCAATGCTTGCCTCAGGGGAGCCCCTAAGAACCAGGCGGACTCAAGGGAGGGCATTGCAGGCTTTTCCCCCCACAGAAGGCATACTGCTAAACCCTGCCAAAAGGACTTGTGTGGGAAGCCTGGAGAGAGGAGGGCAGTCAGACCTTACACTTCTCCCTCTTGCCCAAATTCAACTTCCCCAGCCTAGGCCCCTCCTCTTGTGCTCCCAATTCCAGAATTTTCAGACCTTCCATAGTGTTCATCTGAGGCCAGACATCTGTCATCCATCAGCTAAAGTCAGTGCTTCTCAAACCTAAAAGACCATACAAATCACATGGGAGCATGTTAAAAATGTAGATTCTGAGTCAGCACATCTGCATGGGGACGTGAGATTCTGTATTTCTAAGAAGATCCCACGTGACACCCTCACTTCTGGTTTACATGACTGTAACAGTTGTTAAAAATGTCTCCCAGAAAGAGTCTATCTGTCCACATCCTTCTATCTGCCTATCTTCCAGATGGCAATGAGAATCATATCTCACCCTTCCTGAATCAGAAATCTGGTTCCATGGCACAATACACAATACAAACCTGGCTAATAAATTCCCTTCAAATGTGAAAACACATCCTTCACAAGAGTCTCATTCCTCCATGACTCTTAAAGTTCCATGTGCCTAGAATTACTGTCCCATTTCTTTTCTTTTTTTTATAATAATATTTTTTATTATATTATGTTAGTCACCATACAGTACATCCCTAGTTTTTGATGTAAAGTTCCATGATTCATTACTTGCGTATAACACCCAGTGCACCATGCCATACGTGCCCTCCTTAATACCCATCACTAGCCTATCCCATTCCCCCAGCCCCCTCCCCTCTGAATCCCTCAGTTTGTTTCCCAGAGTCCATAGTTTCTCATGGTTCATTCCCCCTTCTGTTTACCCTCCCCTTTCTTCTTCTCTTTCTTCTCCTACTGATCTTCCTACTTCTTATGTTCCATAAATGAGTGAACTTACCTATCTGTCTTCTATTTCCCAAGTTGCTCCATAGGCATAAACCACCAGGAAGTGTCTCTCTCTTTTTTTTTTTTTGGATATTTAGGATCGTATTTAATGCTGTAATAGCCATTAAAACTTAATATTTTGAATTATAGTTGCTTGCTTACTTTTCTTTTCTTTTTTTTAAATGATTTTTTATTATATTATGTTAGTCGCCATACAGTACATCCCTGGATTCCGATGTAAAGTTCGATGCTCCATTAGTTGCATATAACACCCAGTGTACCATGCAATACGTGCCCTCCTTACTACCCATCACCAGTCTATCCCATTCCCCCACCGCCCTCCCCTCTGAAGTCCTCAGTTTGTTTCTCATAGTCCATAGTCTCTCATGCTTCATTCCCCCTTCTGATTACCCCCCTTTTCTTTATCCCTTTCTTCCCCTACCAATCATCCTAGTTCATATGTTCCATAGATGAGAGAAATCATATGATAATTGTCTTTCTTTGCTTGACTTATTTCACTTAGCATTATCTGCTCCAGTGCCATCCATGCTGCAGCAAATGTTGAGAATTCGTTCTTTCTTATAGCTGAGTAATATTCCATTTTATATATGGACCACAGCTTCTTAATCCAGTCATCTGTTGAGGGGCATCTCAGCTCCTTCCATGATTTAGCTATTGTGGACAATGCTGCTATGAACATTGGGGTGCATATGGCCCTTCTCTTCACTACTTCTGTATCTTTGGGGTAAACGCCCAGTAGTGCGATGGGGGTCATAGGGTAGCTCAATTTTTAACTTATTAAGGGACGTCCACACTGTTTTCCAGAGTGGCTGTACCAACTTGCATTCCCACCAACAATGTAGGAGGGATCCCCTTTCTCTACATCCTCTCCAACAATTGTTTCTCAGGAAGTGTCTCTTGACCAATACCTCTCTCTCTGTTCTACTGAGACCTTTCCTTCCAAAATACTGATGCTTCAATCTATATCTAGGTCTGAATTCCTCCTATTTCAGGCTGTTTTTCTCCCCATATGGGTTATCAATTCTCTCCCCCCAAAGAAGCATAGATGCACTCACAAGGTTTCTGCACCAGTTCTTCAAAAAAGCATCTAAAGGAGTAGGTAAGTATGAGGGTAATCGGGCCTCTGGCAGGCTTGCCTGAAACCACCACATCCTGTTGGGAGCATGAGAAATTCAGCAAGTAGCAAAATAACTTCCCTCCTTCCCTCCCGCCCTCCCTCCCTCCCAAGATGGACCCCATACATAAATACAATAGAAAAATACTGGCCCTCCTATACCAAAGCATAAAACTGACTGCATCAAGAATTATGCCCGTTGTGCCCACACTGGAGCCAGTCTCATCTTCAGGGATTCCCTGGAATCAGGTAGAGATGGTTGTGTCTTCTATCAATTTCACTCCTTCCAGCCCCTCCCCACACCCCATGGGAAGAGATGGAGCAGGACCCGTGGAGGTCATGTCAGGCATTCTCCTGCCCCAGGGCTGTATCGTCCTATGGCTCCTTGAATGAACAACACTGTTCTTACTGTTGGATCTAGAGGAAATGTAGAAGCTGCTCCTTGTCCTGAGCAAGACTCTGATCATCCATTTGTCATTCTGCCTAACATGACTCAGAGCCAATGACTGGTACCCAAAAACTACAAGTGCCGGGTATGGTTCTAGATGCTGGGTGCAGATACAGTTCTGGATGGAGAGAAATGCTGTTTGTCAAGGAAGTCTCCCAGATGATAGTTTTAAACTGGACGTCCATGTACTCCAAGCATGTGCAAAATATTTATGGACCTCTGTCCAAAGCCAAAGACTGCCTTGTCATCATGCGTATGATCATCCATTTGTCATTCTGCCTAACATGACTCAGAGCCAATGACTGGTACCCAATTTCTTTCTTATTCTCAGGTGGCATATCTTGAATTTAATCTTCTGTTGTGCTATTTTAATCTGACCAAAAAGTCAGTATGATTTAAGCTTGAGAAGGGGTCAGGTTTGGAAAAAATACTTTAAATATAGATTTACCATAGATTCTTAATATCTTAATACAAACAGCTACTTTCCCAACTGCTCTTTTATCTTATAAGAAAATCTGAAAGGTAGACTGTTTTTACTGCCAGAGGAATCTCTTTTAAGATAAAAAGGATCATCATCCTTATTTGTTCGAAGAATATATATTAACATTTAGTAGCTCATCCAGAAGTTTAAGGCAATAATGATAATATATTTTAAAGACTGGCACCAAAGTCTTCTCGTAGCCCTACTGTAAAAGATTGCATGTTTTTTATATGGCATAGAAAAACGTATTTGTTTCAAATGAGTGAAAAATAAATCCTGTAGTTTTCCCAAAACAAATAAAATAAAAAATAAAGGAGTAGCACATGCTAACCTGATAGAAAAGAGAATTTTCTGTACCAAAGAAATGTGTAAGGCTCCATTCAATTTAAGATGAATTTATTAAATGCTCATTATGTGCCTGGACCCCAGCTGGATGGTCTCTGAGAGCGAACAGGATACACTCCTTACACATGACCTATAATCAGGAACAAAAAAAAGAAAACAAGGATAACTGTGGTATGCTATTTTTCAATTTCAGATTTATTCAGGTACCATGGGCGTATAAAATTGTAAGATGTTTAATGTGTAGATAGAGTTAATTCGATAGACATATAATTATGAAAGGATTCATTATGATTTGCCCACTGTGAAAGGATTAATGATGGTATTTTTATAAAAGTGTCATTAAATGAAGGTTAGTGTACAAAGGGCACCTTTGTTTCTCTCACTTCATCTTTACAAATGAGGAGGCTTCAAATGGGGCTTTGGTTTTTTAAGGGTGGTCCCTGGACCAGCACCATCAGCATCACCTGGGAACTTGGTAGAAGTACAAGTTCTGGGCCCCACCCAGACCTTCTGAATTCCTAACACTTGGGACAGGGGCCCAGGGATCTGTTTTCACAAGCCCTCCAGGTGTCATGGTACCCCCTGAAGTTGGAGCACGACTGAGCAGAGCATTATTCCTGGCCTCTCTCCGTGGGGCTTTCTCTCACTGGGACCTTGATTAATGAAGTGAAGACAACACTCTGAGCATACCAGGCTTAGCTTCTTCCAGTTTTTTGCTGGTCTTTTTTTGTTCAGAACAAACCTCCCCACTGGACAAACACAATCCAACCTGCTCGTACAGGAGAAAAACTACTAAAAGCAGACTTTGTCCTGTGATGGCAGATGAGGGATGCTCAGCACTACTTGTGAGGAGGACTAAGTCTGTCTAATGTAGGGATACGGAGTAGCAAGCCAATTAGGCTGCAGATCTATAGCTGACGATTTAATCATCTGTCTCTATGTCATGATTATCATTGATTCCAAACATAGGAGGGGTAAATGGGGTATTGTTTATTGGATGTTTAGAGCTTCAACAATGGGTTGTAGTGAAAAGTGGGCAGGATATAGGTTCAGATAGCCTGCAGTAGAGAGACCTTGTTGAGAGAGTAACAGGACAGAAGAACCAGAGGAAATCCTAGAAAATTTTAAGGAAATGGAATTTGAGAAATGTTCGTTGTGACCTCTCCCATTACAGATAAATAAGCAGGGCATGGAAGGAACTGAGCAGTTTGCTCAAGGTCACATTGCTAGTTAGTGGTGCAAACAGGAGAACCCAGGACATATGGCTCTCCGCTGTGCACTTTCTGAGCAGATGGACCAAAGCAAACAACAGCAGAGAAACTTTAAAGTCCAAGAATGCAGATGTCAGTAAGAGAAGTGCCAACCCTAGGGATTTTGGTAGTGCGTTCCAAGCCGAAGTGCTTTGTGCTCAGAGGAAAGCTCTGGCTCCAGCCCACCTGTGCATGCTCCCCTGTCCCCTCACACAGCCAAGACGCAAGCTTCACAGCTTGTTTCATTTTCCTGTGTGCTTTTCCTCTATTGATCTCTCTGCCTACACTCTCTTCCTGCTACACACGTGTGGCAAAATCCTATCTATCCTTGGAGAAAGCCAACTCAAATGCCATTCCTCTACAAAGTATTCTCTGATTTCACTAATCAACCCTCACCTCTGTGCCAGCCATAAATGATCATTATCCACTCTGAATTCCAGCGACACTTTCTTTGTATATTACTTATGACAACACTTTCTACTTTGTGTTACAGCTATGCTTTACCCTTGTGTTAGAGTATCAGCTTCTTAAGGGCAGGGACCTTATTTCATCTGTTTTTGGTCTTTTTCTAGTTTCTTTTATTTATTTTTTTACTGAAGTATAATGAACATGCAGTGTTCTTTTATTACTCTCAGGTGCACAATACAATGACTCAACAATTCCACACTTCTCAGTGCTCGTCAAGATTAGTGCACTTGTAATTCCCTTTATTTAAATCATCCATTCCCCTACTCATCTCCCCTTTGGCAACCACCAGCTGGTTCCCCGTATTTAGGAGTCTGGGGTGTTTTTTGTTTGTTTGTCTCTCTTTTTCCTTTTTAATTTTTTTTTAATTCTTAAATTCTACATAGCTGTGAAAACGTATGGCATTTGTTTTACTCAGACTGACATATTTTAATTAGCATTATACCCACCCAGTCGATTCATGTTGTTACAAACGGTAAGATTCTATTCTTCTTTATGGCTGAGTAATAGTCCACTGTACATACATATATACTATGTCTTCTTTATCTATTCATCTATCCATGGATAGTAGGGCTGCTTCCATATCCTGGCTATCTTTTTTAAAAATGCTGCAATAAACATAAGGATGCATGTATCTTTTCAAATTCATGTAACTAAAATGCTTTTGCACAGAAAAGGAAACCATCAACAACAACAAAAAAGGCAACCTACTGAATGGGAGAAGACATTTGCAAATGATATATCAATAAGAAGTTAATACTTAAAATACAGAAAGAACTTATATAACTCAATACAAAAAAAATAATCCAATTAAAAATGGGTGTGGACCTGACTAGATATTTTTCCAAATAAGACAGACATGACCAACAGACACATGAAAAGATGCTTAGCATCACTAATCATCAGGGAAATACTAATTAAAACTGCAATCAGATACCACTTTATAACTGTCACAATGGCTAAAATAAAAAAGACAAGAAAAACAAATGTTGGTGAAGATAGAGAGAAAAAGGAACCCTTGTGCACTGTTGGTGAGAATGTCAATTGGTGCACTCACTATGGAAATGACCGTGGAGATTCCTCAAAAATTTTAAAACAGAACTACCATATGATCCAGTAATTCGGCTACTGGATGTTTTCTTAGGTAATCTCTATAGACAATGTGGGGCTCAAACTCAACATCCTGAGATCTAGAGTGGTGCTGTACTAAGTGAGCCAGCTAGGCACTCCTTTCATTAGTGGATATTTAACCAAGGAAAAGGAAAATACTTTTTCAAGTTTATTTTAATACTAATTTTGTAAAAGCCAGTAAGCAGCTATAGACACACTGAAAAGTAGAAATATAAAAAAAAAAAAAAAAAAGGAGAGCAAAGACACACTCTTCACTGTACCAAAAATACAGAGCTCTATTACAGGTCCCCCACCAATATCTCACAGGAGCCCTAGATTTCTATGTGCTCAAGAGTAATCCCATTATTGTGCAGGTGACCAGACTGCATTCAGGTTTGATGACATCAGGCCAAATAGGTACTGGCACTGCTGAGGTCAAGGTGTATAATTTGGGCCCTTTAGTGCAGTTAAGTGACCAGGCTGTGCTGGATCCCATAGCTGAAGTAGATAGCAAACCCAATCAGCATCCAGACACCAAATCTCAGCCACGTGCCAGCTGTCATCTGCATCATAAGATAAACATTCACAAAGATGCTCAGGAGTGGGAGGAGAGGCAGAGCAGGGACCTTAAAGGGAAGGGGAGTGGAGCTCTGTGGCTGTCTCCAGATGACCCCAGTGATCCCAGTGATGAGCACCAGGAGCAGCACGACCACTGTGATGGGACCTGGGTCTCCAGAAAGCAGACCTGGCCAGTGGGCCAGCACCAGGCAGAGGAGAGTCAGCAGCAGAGCAAGCAGTGAGGAGCAAACATAGACAATCCTGCCAGAGAGTGGAGTTGGGGTGGGGCTGTCTGGAAAAAATAGTGCTTGTAGAGTCAGCTTCTCTGCTGCAGGTCCGTTCTCCTCCTGCACCTGTGCTTCATTTCCCCTATTCCTTCTCTCAGGCTGATACCTGACGATGAGAACACAAAAAGCTACCAGGGAATAAGATATCAGGGTCCCAACTGACCTCAGGTCCAATTGATCAGTGAGTCCAAAGAACAATACTGTGATTGCTGCAATAGTGACAAAGATCACTGTGAACACGATACGGGCATTTGTGTCAGTATGGATCCTGGTAAGGACAGGGAACAGGAGACGATCCTCTGCCATCATGTATATCACCACACGTATGGGGTATGTAAAGTTCCAGGAGGCGTAGAGAAAAACATTACAAAACATTACAATAACTACAACATAGTAGGCAGGGGCCCAGCCAATATGGAGAAATATCTCAGGCAAGGTGCTCCCGGGTCGAAGCTGGTAGTAAGGCACCATGAGTGTAAGTGCCACAGAGACACCGAAATACACCAAAAAGCAGATGAGCAGTGAAACCACAATGGCCATGGGGATGGAACGCTGGGGATTGTGCGATTCTTTGACTCTGGTAACAATAACGCTGAAACCTATAAATGTATAGAAACAGGAAGATGATCCTCGGAGAAGCCCCTGGAAGCCAAAAGGCATGAATCCTCCAGAGCCCAGAGGGCCCAAGCGAGAGGTGCCATTGAGTCCAGCCTGTACATAGTCCTCTTCTGTGAGCTTCCAGTTGTGCAGGTCCCCCTTAATGAACCCAGAGATGATGAAAAAAATGAGAACCAAAAGCTTCACCAATGTGAATACTTCGAAAATTCTGAAGAACCCACGCCACTCCACATATTGAACTTCCATGAAAAAAAACAGAAAGCCGACAAAAAAGTAGCCTACATTGTCTGCAAAGACTTGGGGAACATACTGTGAGATGCTCTCTTGCAGGGTCTCAGAGATCCGGTTTGCAAACAGGATTTCAAAACCCAGGGTCCAGGCCCGGACCACAATGAATGCCTCAGCAACAAAGGAGAGGATAAGGTTCCAGCCAGTGATGAAAGCCCAGAGTTCACCTATGGTGACAAAGCTGTAGAGATATGCTGAGCCAGGATGGGGAACCCGGGCACTAAACTCTGCGTAGCACAGCCCAGCCAACATTGAAGTTAGGCCAGCCACCAAAAAGCAGATCACAATGGATGGTCCTGCCTGATTACTGGCCACCTCATTAGCCAGAAAATACACACCAACACCCACGGTGCGGCCCACACCCAGGGCCACTAAATCCAGAGTGCTCATTTTTATGCCAATATTAAACTCAAACACTTCCTCCAGCAGATGTCTACGGACCAGCTTTTGACCAAATCTGTGAAGTGCCTGACGCAGCATTCTAGCCAGAATTGGAGATGATGCTAAGGATCAGGGAGCTGTAGCAAGCCCAGGGAGCCAACAGTGTTGGATCTGGTTCAGTGAGGCTGAGTTAAGCCATGGTAGGTGGGGCTGCCAAGGTCTGTTGCTCGGGGTCAAAGCTGCTGCTCCATATTTCTTCTGGTAAATGCTATCCCTCCATAATGCCTAGAGAAAGAAGAAATATTTACTGAACAATGGTGGTCAGCCAACCAACTGAAATTGAAAAGTTGCATGTAACTTGTTGCAGCCCAAGTTATCACAGAAAATGACACCAAATGACACCATAGAAAAATCAATCCTACTTTTCCCACAGAAAAACTACCAAATAGGTACTAACATTCTGCTTTTTTAAAATTTATTTTTTTGTAGGCTCAATGCCCACTATGGAGCCAAACACAGGACCCAACTCACAACCATGAGATCTAATCCTCAGCCAGTATCAAGAGTTGAACTCTCAACCAATTGAGCCACCCAAACATGCCAACATTCTCCTTTTTTACACACATGACATAATCCCTTTGAGTTCATAAATCATGTAGCTTCATCTATTAAGTAGGAGGTGAGACACAACAGGGCATGAATGTGTTGTGCACGAATTCACAGGCAGTGTGTGTGCATGGTGATTAAGTGTGAATTATGACACACTAATTCATGGACTAGAAGACCTGATTGCAATTACAGACCCATGTTTTATATATCATCAGAGTTTAAAATACAAATATTGGGGTGCCTGGGTGACTCAGTCGTTAAGCGTCTGCCTTCAGCTCAGGGCGTGATCCTGGCATTCCAGGATCGAGCCCCACATCAGGCTCCTCCGTTAGGAGCCTGCTTTTTCCTCTCCCACTCCCCCTGCTTGTGTTCCCTCCCTCTCTTGCTGGCTGTCTCTCTCGCTGTCAAATAAATAAATAAATATATCTTTAAAAAAATAAAATAAAATACAAATATTGGTGTCTCAGTCTTAAAACTCTTTTTTTTTT
>NC_048233.1:19430623-19446972 GCF_002007445.2 Ailuropoda melanoleuca
GGGAGAGGAAGAAGCAGGCTCATAGCAGAGGAGCCTGATGTGGGGCTCGATCTCACAACGCCGGGATCACGCCCTGAGCCGAAGGCAGACGCTTAACCGCTGTGCCACCCAGGCGCCCCTCAGTCTTAAAACTCTTAGCCCCAAAATCTGCTACCCAAGGATAGATGTCACTTTGGCCCCCTTTTTCCTCATTCTGCATCATCCACTTAGCTCTACTGACTGCCAAAAACGTATACTCCACCCTTCCCTTTACCCAACTAGGCCCACACAGGCACTGTGAACAGAGAGGAGGAGGAGAAAGGGGCAGGGACTTCATAACCACCTGTAAGAACGAGACAACCAAGCTGTCTGGGAGGGAAACCCTGGAGAGATGGGGGCAGCAGCCAACCCAGGGTCCCTGACTGAGAAGGAACAGGAGACAGGAAGGTGGTTTTTTGAATTCTGAAATACAATACATCTCACCTAAAACATCCAGGCAAAACTCACTATAATTTTTATGTCCTCAGTTATATGAGTGTGATCCATAGGGAGAAAAGTAAGTCACCTAGCTCAGTAGCTCACAACCAAAACAATTCCTTCGTTTCCTCCTCTCTAGGTTCAAGGAGAGAAGGTGAGCTTACTCTTGCAGACAGTTTCCTCACTGGCCATACTATGCTTGCTACACACCCTGTGCCATTTGTGATGTCAGCTGCCAGGGGCCTGGAGAATTGGTCCTGCTCTGTAAGCTTGCATTAAGACACTCACTTGTAAAGCCACATGAATTTTTTACAAGGAGTTATTTTTAACTCAAACTGTTGTTGAATGTTTTCTTAATGAATGAATCCTGCATGTGTTTCCTTCTTCCCCCTCCTCCCCAGCTGCTATTCAAATGGCCCCTCCTCAAGGGGAGCAAGGCTTTGGATGAACAATTCACAGCAATGCACAGAAATGAGTAATGGAGAACACAGAGAACAGAGTTATGCAGCCCCCACTCTGCTCTCTACTCAGCCTTTGGTTTTGAGAGAATTTTAGGAAATGCTGTCAGAGGTTTGTAAAGAAAGAGTAAGTCAAAATTGAAGAGTCTTCTCTATAGATAATCTAAAGGAACCCTTGGGTTATGGGCCAGAACTTCTGTCTACAAATTGATCCAAATTCCTTATTTGCCACTCACCAGTTCCAATGTTATGATTTTCCAACAAGCACACAATATAGATAAGGAGGATCAATTCTTAACTTATGGAACCATTCTACACTATTTGTTTTGTTTTGTTTTTTATAATAATATTTTTTATTATAATGTGTTAGTCCCCATTCAGTACATCCCTATTTTTTGATGTAAAGTTCCATGATTCATTACTTGCATATAACACCCATTGCACCATGCAATATGTGCCCTCCTTAATACCCACCACCAGCCTATCCAATTCCCCCACCCCCTCCCCTCTGAAGCCCTCAGTTTCTCAGAGTACATAGTCTCTCATTCTTCATTCCCCCTTCTGTTTTNCCTTCTGTTTACCCCCCCTTTCTTCTTCCCTTTCTTCTCCTACCGATCTTCCTGCTTCTTATGTTCCATAAATGAGTGAAGCCATATGATAATTGTCATTCTCTGCTTTACTTATTTCACTTAGCATTATCTCCTCCAGTCCGATCCATGGTGCTGCAAATGTTGAGAAATCGTCCTTTTTGATGGCTGAGTAATATTCCATTGTATATATGGACCACAGCTTCTTAATCCAGTCATCTGTTGAAGGGCATCTCGGCTCCTTCCACGATTTAGCTATTGTGGACAATGCAGCTATGAACATTGGGGTGCATATGGCCCTTCTCTTCACTACGTCTGTATCTTTGGGGTAAACACCCAGTAGTGCAATGGCTGGGTCATAGGGTAGTTCAATTTTTAACTTTTTAAGGGACCTCCACACTGTTTTCCAGAGTGGCTGTACCAACTTGCATTCCCACCAACAATGTAGGAGGGATCCCCTTTCTCCACATCCTCTCCAACAATTGTTGTTTCTTGCCTTGTCTATCTTTGCCATTCTAACTGGCGTAAGGTGGTATCTCAGTGTGGTTTTGATTTGAATTTCCCTGATGGCTAATGATTTTGAACATTTTTTCATGTGTCTGTTAGCCATTTGTATGTCTTCATTGGAAAAGTGTCTGTTCATATCTTCTGCCCATTTTATGATTTGTTTATTTGTTTCTCGTGTATTGAGTTTGAGAAGTTCTTTGTAGATCTTGGATACCAGTCCTTTATCTGTGGTGTCCTTTGCAAATATATTCTCCCATTCCGTGGGCTGTCTCTTAGTTTTTTTGACTGTTTCCTTGGCTGTGCAGAAGCTCTTTATCCTGATAAAGTCCCATAAGTTCATTTTATCTTTTATTTCTCTTGCCTTTGGAGATGTGTCGTGAAAAAGGTTGCTCTGGCCGATGTCATAGAAGTTGTTGCCTATGTTCTCCTCTAGAATTTTGATGGATTCCTGTCTCACATTGAGGTCTTTCATCCATTTGGAGTTTATTTTTGTGTATGGTGTGAGAGAGTGGTCAAGTTTCATTCTTTTGCATGTAGCTGTCCAATTTTCCCAGCACCATTTATTGAAGAGACTGTCTTTTTTCCACCGGATGTTTTTTCCTGCTTTATCAAAGATTAGTTGCCCAAAGAGCCGAGGGTCCATTTCTGGGTTCTCTATTCTGTTCCATTGGTCGATGTGTCTGTTTTTGTGCCAGTACCATGCTGTCTTTGTGATCACAGCTTTGTAGTACAGCTCGAAATCCGGCATTGTGATGCCCCCAGCTTTGTTTTTCCTTTTCAACAGTTCCTTGGAGATTCGGGGCCTTTTCTGGTTCCATACAAATTTAAGGACTATTTGTTCCAGTTCTTTGAAAAATGTCCTCGGTATTTTGATCGGGATAGCATTGAAAGTGTAGATTGCTCTGGGTAGTATGGACATTTTAACTATGTTAATTCTTCCAATCCATGAGCATGGAATATTTTTCCATCTTTTTATGTCTTCCTCAATATCTTTCAAAAGTGATCTATAGTTTCTAGGATATAGGTCCTTTACGTCTCTGGTTAAGTTAATTCCAAGGTAACGTATGGTTTTTGGTGTTATTNTTTTTGAAAGCTTCAGGAGAATAGGTATTATTTCTTCTTTGAATGTTTGGTAGAATTCCCCGGGGAATCCATCAGGCACTGGACTCTAGTTTTTTGAGAGGTTTTTGATCACTGCTTCAATCTCTTCATAATTAATCGGTCTGTTTAAATAATCAATTTCTTCCTGTTTCANCTTTACAGGTTTCCAGGAAGGCATCCATTTCTTCCAGGTTGTTTAATTTATTGGCATAAAGATGTTGGTAAAAGTTTCTAATGATCCTTCCTATTTCCTTGGTGTTGGTTGTGACCTCTCCCTTTTCACTCATAATTTTATTAATTTGGGTCCTTTCTCTATTCTTTTAAATAAGTCTGGCCAGTGACTTATCGATCTGATTTATTCTCTCAAAGAACCAGGTCTAGTTCTGTTGCTCCACTCTACTGTGCTCCTGGTTTCTAATTCATTGATCTGTGCTCTAATCTTGATCAACTGCTTTCTTGTGCATGGATTACGCCTGTTCTACTGTTCCCTGCTTCTTGAGGTGAGAATATAATAACTTCATTTTAGATTTTTCGATTCTTTTGAGTGAGGCTTGGATGGCTATGTATTTTCCCCTTAGGACTGCCTTTGCAGTGTCCCATAGGTTTTGTACCATTGTGTTTTCATTCTCGTTGGTCTTCATAAATTGTTTAAATTGATTTTTGATTTCCTGGTTTCTTGACTCATTCTTGAGCAGGATGGTTCTTAGTTTCCAAGTGTTTGAGTTTCTTCCAAATTTTTCCTTGTGATTGAGTACCAATTTCAATGCATTGTGGTCTGAGATATGCAGGGAATAATTTCTGTCTTTTGGTATCAGTTGAGACCTGTTTTGTGACCGAGCATATGATCTATTCTGGAGAATGTTCCATGTGAATTTGAAAAGAATGAGTATTCTTTTGTTCCAGGGTAGTGTTCTATATATATCTATGAGGTCCATCTGGTCTAGTATGGCATTCAAAGCTCTTGTTTCTTTGTTGATTTTCTGTTTAGGTGATCTGTTTATTGCTGATAGTGGAGTGTTGAGGTCCCCTACTATTAATGTATTTTTAGCTATATGTCTCTTTATTCTGGTTAAGAGTTGGCTTGTGTATCATGCTGCTCCCCTGTTGGGGGTGTAGATATTTTTCATTGTCATATCCACTTGTTGGATACATTCTTTAAGAATAATATAGTGTCCTACTGTATCTCTAACTACAGACTTTAGTTTAAAATCCAATCTGTCTGATATGAGAATTGCTAGCCCAGCTTTCTTTTGAGGTCCTTTGGCATGTAAAATGGTTTTCCATCCCTTCACTTTCAGTCTGGATGTATGTTTAGGTTCAAAATGAGTCTCTTGTAGATAGCAAATGGATGGGTCATCTCTTTTTATCCAATCTACCACCCTGTGGTGTTCTATGGGAGCATTTAGGCCACTCACATTGAGAGTGATTATTGAGAGATATGATTTTAATGATGTCATGTTGCCTGTAAAGTCTTTGTTTTTATAGATTGTAACTTTCTGTTCTATATCATCTTGGGGCCTTTTTACTTTTATAGAACCCCCCTTAATATTTCCTGTAGGGCTGGTTTTGTGGTTATGAAATTGGTCAGTGTTTGGCGATCCTGGAAGGTCCTTATCTCTCCATCAATTCTGAATGAAAGCCTTGCTGGATAAAGGATCTTTGGCTGCATGTTTTTCTCTGAAAATACTTTAAGAATGCCCCCCCCCAACCCTTTCTCTCATTTCAGGTCGGTGTAGACAGGTCTGATGTAATCCTGATATTTTTTCCTTTGTACGTCAGAAATTTCTTTGCCCTGGCTGCTTTCAATACTGTATCCTTGAATCTAATACTTGCAAATTACAGTATGACATGACGTGGTGTAGGTTTGTCGTGGTTGAATTTGGGAGGGGTCCTCTCTGCCACTTGGACATGAATGCTTGTTTCCTTTGCTAGTTTAGGGAAGTTTTCAGTTACAAATATGTCTTCTAGACCTCTCACTTTCTCCACCCCCTCAGAGATGCTGATGATTCTGACACTGGAATGTTTCATTGAGTCAGTAATCTCCCGTAACCTACATTCTTGAGATTCTATTTTTTTGAGCCAAGTTTCTGTTGTAGCTTTCTCTTCTACCGTCCCATCCTCCAATTCACTAATTCATTCTTCTGCCTTATTTACCCTGGCCATGAAAGTATCTAGTTTTGACTGCATTTGATTCATAGCATTTTTAATTTCTGCCAGATTTGCTCTCATTTCTGCCCTTAAAGATTCTATATTTTTGTTAATACTTTTTCAAGTCTACACATCATCTTGACCATTGTTACTCTGAACTCCATTTCCGATAATTTGGTTATATCCATATCCATTAGTTGTGTGGCTGAGGCCACAGACTCATTTTCTTTTCTCTGTTGGGGGGATTTCTCCTTCTCATCATTCTGATGAGGAGAGGTTGCATAGTTGCCCAGAGCCCAAATTATTGACCAGTATCCAGGCAGTGTGCTCTTGTTTTATAGGGACCTTAGGGATGTGGGTTTATTGATTTTTCAGCCTGCCTTCTGGGGGAGAGGTTGCACTGATACTCAGGCAACTGTTTGGTTAGAGACTCCCTGTCCCCTGCAAGGGGGGGATGGGGATTAGCACAATGTGTGCTGGTATGTCCAGGATTTTGTTCTCTGGTGACTTTCTCTGGCAGTTGTCTGTGACTATTCTGAGAGTCAGAGCAGCAGTGGCTGAATCCCAGCCTGTGTCTCAGAACAGAGATATCGCAGTCCGCTCTCCACTGAGCTCTCCTGGCCTCTCTAACTCTGGTTCTGTTGGTGCTGCTAAAAACCGTGCAGTGTCCTGTGTTATGCGCCCCACAGCTGGCATCCTGGCCCTCACTTCCAGAGCTGGCACGTCTCTGTCCTTTGTGTTTCTAAAACCACCAGCCACCATCTGCCCCCGCACTCTCTGGAGCCCCATTTCAGTGTGTTTCACCTGCACTCCAGAGCTTCAGTTTTCAGACTGGTCATGCGCATTCCCAGGCTCATGGTCTCAGTCTGCTCTCTAGCCAGTACCAGTCCACGAGTCGAGTCCAGACTGCTCCCCAGTGAAGGTGGCTACCACTTCCAGGTGCCCAAGCACGGAGGCTCCTTCCCCCTTCCATTTATCTTCCAATATCTGTGCGTGGATTCACGGCTCCCTGCTTTGTACCTCAAAACTCAGCGCTGAAGATGTTCATTTGTAGAGATCCAGATGTATCTTCCTACATCTCAGGCTGATTCTGTGGGTATTCAGGATGGTCTGGTACCCATCCAGCTTGACTCAGGGGACCAGCTGAAAAAGGGGACCACTGCTCCTCCTCTATCTTAACTCCTCCTTTCTACACTATTTGAAGTGTCCCCAACCCACGACCAGGCTTCAAACCCTTCCAGGGTTCCACAGTGCCCTTCCTTCTTAGACCTTCCTCCCTTCATAATCTGACCCAGTTTCTGCTCCAGCTGCAAAATTCGACACTCACCCTGATCCTTGCATCTAATGCCCTCTGGGACCCTCAGTTAGATAACCCCCACTTCTCTCTCAGCTCCCACCTCAGAAGATGCTTCCCCAGGAATCCTCCCCTGACCTTTATGCTGTCCTTCCTATGTGCTCTCTTACCACTGGGCTTCTCTGTGTGCCATTGATCCTAATATATCCAAATTCCAGGTCAGCTGTCTCCTTCATCAGACTGTGAGTTAGGTGCTGAATAAATATTTGTTGAACAAATGACCATGCTGAGAAGAGAAACCTGAAAGAGGCCATAATCTGTAATTCCTATATACTGGATATTGAGAATCATACTTTGTAGCCAAGCAACCTTTATAATCCTGGCTCAGGTAAAGATATGCATGGTATTCCCTTCCTTATGGAAGGCGAGCAACATGGATAGTGTGAAGGGGAAACGAACTGTGATAAAACTTTGACCCAACATCATTCATGGCAGATATGGGTGACACAGTGTGAGAAAGAATTGTTTGCCTTTGAGGACGCTTGTTTAAATGTCAGGCAACCAACTACCCATGCCCAGTTACGGAAGACCTACTTTTTTGAAGGCATCATGCTCAGGCCGTATAATCCAGGTAGGATGTGCTAAGGCAGAGGTTCTCACTTTAGGGGACAGAGGCAGGCATAATGAAGACACCTGGGGACATTTTCAAACATCAGATCCTCTCCCTCTGGAGATTCTTGTCCACTAGTCCTATACTTCCCATGACTGCTGTAAACCACCCCAACTGACAAGAAATTGTCCTCAAGTTCACGGAGAAGGCATTCTAAAAGCTACTCAACAGAGTTGAGTAGTTAGGAGTAAGCTAGGTAGACTATTCAGGTTCAAATTTCACTTCAACCTCACACTGATGACTCTGGACAAATCAGTTTACCTGTCAGGGCTTTAGTTACCACAACAGTCAAATGAGAGTATAAGTAAATACCTCACATGTTAGTTAAGAGAATTAAGTGAATTGATGCCTATAGGGTACATGGCTCAGTGCCCA
This sequence comes from Ailuropoda melanoleuca, assembly GCF_002007445.2. Classification (NCBI taxonomy): domain Eukaryota; kingdom Metazoa; phylum Chordata; class Mammalia; order Carnivora; family Ursidae; genus Ailuropoda; species Ailuropoda melanoleuca. The sequence continues at coordinate 19,438,220 of NC_048233.1, forward strand.
GCAAACTATATGGACTTAATACAATCTACCTTGTATCTAATATTAAAATCTGGTCCATAGTAACCAAACATTGACAATCAATCTGTCTTTATATATGTGCAGGCTCTAAATTATCCGCTAGAACATGAGATTGTTAGCCAGCCTTCAAGAGACAAAGAAAACAGTTTTATTCCATGTGATTCACCTTGAAATGCTAAGGACTCTAATTAGACACCCTCATCCGAGCTGGTGCTAACACGTGGGGGGAGTCCTAGGCTCACTGCATTAGACCAGGTGGCAAGAAATGCAAGGCTCAATACAATAATAATTATAATAATAACAATAAAAATAATAATATTTTTGTCCTCAGATGCCTCATCTGGAATAGGCAGTGTTGGGTACTATATAGATAATAACAATGATCATTATTATATCAGAAATCCTGGATATGAGGCCAGGACCTTCCTTGTGATGACATGAACTTGGGTAATTTGCTTAATCTCCCCAAGCCTCAGTCTCCTCACCCACTAGAAACTTTACTTGACCTCCCTCACTGGATAAACATGAGAATACCATAAGAAGATACAAGCTATCACACACTGATGGGGGCAGTGTCACTGGGGAACCATCCTGAAGCACATTTTAGTGGAATTCAGAATACTCACACAATTGGGCACTGTAGCTATTGAATGGGTGAATGTATCTAAATACACATATGAAGCATGATGTGAAAGAGCATTTCTTTTTTTTTAAGGATTTTATTTATTTATTCAACAGAGATAGAGACAGCCCAGTGAGAGAGGGAACACAAGCAGGGGGAGTGGGAGAGGAAGAAGCAGGCTCATAGCGGAGGAGCCTGATGTGGGACTCAATCCCATAACGCCGGGATCACGCCCTGAGCTGAAGGCAGACTCTTAACCACTGTGCCACCCAGGTGCCCCATGAAAGAGCATTTCTTAAATACAATAAAGTAAGTGGCTCCAGTGAGGAGAGGAAATGTGAATAGAGATAAGGATGAAAGGGGAAAATAAAATGCATTGAAAGGGCGCCTGACAGGAAGCAATGGTGCAAACACTCCATGACTGAGGGAGAAAATGATTCCACTCTGTGTACTTCAGGGTCAATACAGGAATTGCAGGAGGTAATGTGAGAGCACCTAGTACAAAGCCTGATAGATGGCAGACTTTCAGTAGACTTGAGTTGAAGGGGAACGTTAATCCTGTAATCATCAGAATATGGAGAATACAAAGAAGAATACCTGCTAGAAAGAGAGTTCAGAACAAGGTAAGATGGGCAACCCCCATACTAGTTCCTTCTGAACCCATTTCCCTTTTCCAAATTCCTCTTTCTCCATCAGCTCCTTCAGTTGTCCCTGGAAACTCCTATAGTTCACACTAAGGATGCTTATACCATGTTCCTCTCACTGGAGAAACATTCCCACACCTCCATCCCAACAAAGACACAACAGTGGTTCTTCACATTTGTTGGATCACAGACCCCTCTGAGGTTGGTCACCTCAAAAAAAAATGTTGCACACTCTTCTGATGTCCATTCATGGACCTTGAGCAGGAATCCCTGAGGAGGACCATCTGAATGGCAGGGTCAGAGAGGGGTAATGCTTGATAATTTCTGTTTCCCTCAACTGGGTTGTGCAGGATAGTCCTTGTGCTCTTCCCACTTCTACTGAAAGTGAGCGAAAGTGGGCCTACAGACAAAGTATGAAAATACCAGAGAAGCAACCCAAAGAACAAAACATCTGGGTATTCAATAATTGTATTTTATGACTCCAAGAGAAGCTGGCAGAACAAACAGATGAAAACCAAGCCTACAGAGGAGAAAGCACACCCATCTCTCAAGTGCTTTGAGAAAACACACCCATCTTCTCAAGGGAATCCTGAAAGACCCTAATACAAATCCAGCTCATGACAACAGAGAAACGTCATCATCAAACACCATGTGCAGAAATGCACTTTGGCTGTGCAATAACTTTGGTTATTCCTACAGTTTCTATTCATTCCAGACCCTCTGTCCCTGCTGTCAGAGCCCTGCCCTAATTCTCCCCCTACCCTCAGATACATCATCTCCTTCCTAACTCAGCTCCTCACATCCTGACTTACCCTTCCTGGGATGAGCCTTTGGCCTGGGTAAGTTACCTGTCCTGCCAGGGATGCCTTCCTCACTTCTTTCTGTCCATCTTGACCCTGTAGCCTCTCTCAACCCTATTCTATAACCTTTCCCAATCCTGCATCCAGGAAGCCTTTCCTAAGCCATCCTTACTGATCCCATTGTCCAACCTTCCTCCCCTTCCCACCAACAATTACACCCCATCATGATGGTCAGCTGAAACTAATTTTCCCTATCTGCCACCTGTGTCCCAAATGTGTTTCTTAAATTGCTTTATAGTCTAAAAGCTTCTGGAGGGCTTGGCCAGGATCTATATGCCTCTTCATTCTGGATTCCACACTCCCATCTTCAGCCCTCACTACACAGGACAAGGATCTGCTCATAATTGTAGCAAGCAACCAAAAGAGGCAGTTAGGGAAAATAATATTAATATTTAGATGTATTGATTATGATATCTTAATATTCCTAGAAAAAGATTTGTTTTGTTTTGTTTTTGCTTTTTTTTTGGAAAAAGAGAAAAGGCCAAACAGAGGTATAAGCAGACTAGAACATGCACCATTGTCTATTTCAAGAGCATCCTAAGCATTTCCTTATGAAGGCCCTGGGTCTATGAATCTCAATTTAATTGGGAAACAGTCTCTGCCCAAAGAGGTATTTCTCAGGTGATATCCTTAAGGAAATGAAGACAGGGGCCTGAGAACATGAAGCCAGCTTGTATGAATCCATAATGCCCTGTCTTCCCCTTCCTTCCCTCTTCGTCCCTGTGTTTCTGTCAATCTCTGAGCTCCTTCCAAACTTCAAAACTGAAGTTCCATCCCACATTGCCGGTAAGAACTCCTGTTAAGTCTAACAAACGACTCCCTAAATTGCAGGCTGTTTTGCTTTCCCAGCCAGGCCCACCCACAGTCCTTAGTCTTAGAGGTCATTGTGTTCACTCTGCTGTCTCTAAGAAGGGTACCACCCTCACTCTGTGCCTCTCCTTTTCAAAAAATTTTTGAAGGCAATAACTTCCACTGGTTTCCATGGTAAGGAGTTAATACTCCTGCCAATCAGGAAATTGGCTTTATATCTCCTCCTGAATAGCTTCAAAGGTAGTTTGGATACCAGTTGCTTTGCTACAAGTTTGATAAAGACTTGATAGGAAAGCTAATGAGGATGATAGATCATTGTTTTCAGCTTCTCACTCTTTCAGAGAATTTGACTTTAAATGCAACATCTCCAGAGATTATATAAATCCTCTGTATCCAAGCACACCTCCTTCTTGATCCCAAAGTATATAAACTCTCTCTTCTTCCTTAAAATTACAAGACAATGAAGTTCCACAGCCAATCAAACCAGGGGCTCCAAAAAAATCAAACACAAAGTCTTTTGGATAGCTGAACTTCCCCAGAGTTTCTGAAGTCCTAACTCAAGCAGCCCTGGACTCTGGTAGGGGAAAGTTAGGAATAAAAGTGTAGAGGCTTGAGCTCAGGGCAAGAATTTAAAAGAGTAGTTATTGTGGCACATGTGTAACCAACACTTCCTAAGTGGAAACAGGTCAGAATATGCAGGGAAAGGTAAACAGAATGAAAGCCACCATGAAAACTGGAGCTGAGTTTCATATACAAGAGTTAATAAAGTGTTTATAAAATCAAATGCAATATGTAAATTTCTGATTTTCTCTCTCTCTTTGTGCCTTCTCTAGAAGTCTGTGTCCAATCATGGTCTTCACTTATTAATTCAACAACTAAACTGCTGCCCGTGTATTTAGTACTATGGATAAAGCAAAGATAAACAAAAACATCCCTCCACTCAAGTTGGTTAAATTCCTGTAGTAGGAAGCAAAAATAACCCAAGAAAAAACAGATTAGTAATAAGAATATATATCGTGTTGTATTTGCCATCAGTGCTACAGGGAAAAGGAAAACAAGCAAAGGTTAGGATGTGCTCCAAGTGCATGGTGGGACTTTAAAACGGGTGGTCCAAGGCAGACTCACCTTAACACTGTTGTGCAACCATCACCATCCAACTCCAGAACTTGTTCCTCTTCCTCACCTGAAACTCTGTACCCATTAAACAGTAGCTCCCCATTCCTTTATCCCAGCAGCCCATGTCAACCACCATCCTACTTCCTGTCCCTATGAATTTAACCAATATAGATACCTCATGTAAGTGGAATCATACAATAGTATCTTTCTGTGACAGGCTTATTTCTTGTGGCATGATGTCTTCAAGGTTCATCCATGTTGTAGCAGAGGTCAACATATCCTTCCTCTTAAAGACTGAGTAATATTCCATTGTGTGTATACCCACATCTTTGCTATCTGTTTACCCACTGATGCACATGCTGGTTGTTTTACCTATTTGCTGCTATGACTAATGCTGTTATGAATACAGGTATACAAATACCTTTTTGGGTCCCTGATTTCAATTCCGTGAGATATGTACCCAGAAGTGGTGTTGCTGGGTCACATGGAATTTGTGTATGTAATTTTTTGAGAAGTCGCCTTACTGTTTTTCCACAGCAACTGCCCCATTTTACATTGCCACCAGCAATGCGCAAGTGTCACATTTTCTTCATATCTTCTGTTTTTATTAATAGCAGCCATTTTTAATGGGTATGAAGTGGCACTTGGCAGGTTTTGAGGAATTACAAGGAGGCCTATGGGGCAAGGACACAGTGAGGGGGAAACAGTAGGGAATGAGGTCAAGAGAGCAGGAAGCCAGATCCTTCACATAGGGTCTGAGAGTCACTGTGAGGAATTGGGCTGTTACTCTGTGTGTGATGGAAACCCTAGAAAAACAGGGTTTTACATGTTGTTTACCAATTTTCATGTTCTTTGAACTAAGACTTGGGGTCTAAGGAAAGTCCTCCTCCAAAGTTTGAAAACAAGACATTGACACAGGTTCCAGAGCTCTCAGTAGATGTCCAGTACTTCTGACAACACACTGAGGGTATTAACAAGCTTCATACTTCATCTAGAAACACCTCCCTCTCTAGATGCCAAAGAAGAGATGCCATACAGCCACCCATGGAGGAGTGACATGACAGATTCCTTTCACTGAAGCTGTTTGCTTTCTGTATTATCTCAAGGCAGGGCTCCATCACTTAAAAATCAAACAAAAGCCATTTTAGTATCATTCACTATTTTAGATTATTCAGTATTGTGGATAATAAAATGCTGACATGGAGATAAAGGTCGCTTTTTCTGGAACCTGGTGAAAGTATGAATTGTGAAGACAGGGGTAGGTAGATTCTCAGCAAGGGGACAGGAACCATGTGAACCAGACACTCGCAAGTGCAGAATTAAATATATGAATCCAGTCCCAAGCCCCAGATGCCTCAGGAAGGACTGTCAGAAATATCTGAGATACTCAGAGCTGGAGAGAGAAAGGGCCCCAAAGGGAAGCCCAAAAGCAAATTTCTGTAAGGCAAAGAATACCTTTCATAACCTCACTTCCCCCAGGTGACAGGGATGAAAGCTGCTACATCCAAATGAGAAATATAAGAAGTTATACAATTTCTCAACAACAAATAATCTGGAGTGAATGGATGTCCAACCACTGACTATATATGTTAGAAAATATACATTTATGTTGGGGGGGGGACCTGGATGGTATAGAAAGAGAGAATCATGGGGTTGTCCCTGCTGATTAAGGAGAAGAGACAGAAATAAATTTTCACTATGGCACTCTTAGAATTCAAATTGGTGTTAGGGGAGGTTGTTAGTAAAATCTGGAAACCAAAGTAACTAATTTCTCTCAGCAAGGCAACAGGCCATGTATTCCTAGGTTCTGTATGCTGTGTTTCTTTCCAGCTGAGGACAACCTTATTCATCATCCACTGTGAACATGGTATGATCACCACCCACCCTAGGGTAAAGAGACACCACAGCTTGCCTTACATCATAGTCCCATCTCATTTCCCTTCTCTGTGGGCTCTTTACAGAGGTCCTGGTTTACATTTAATCTTCAAACATGTATTATAAAAATGGAACCATAATATAGGAGAAGGCTGCTCTTTCTCCTGTCCCCAAGTAGAAAAATAATAGACCTAAGTAGCAGTGAAAATCTTATGTCATACACCATTCATTCATTCAATAAATATTAAGCACCTTCTAAATACCAGTCCTAGTGATTGACCCTATGTACACAATGGAGAGGAAAAAGATGTGTTCTCTGTCTACATGGCACTAGTTGTCTTTTTTTTTAAGATTTTATTTATTTATTTGACAGAGAGAGAGACAGCCAGCGAGAGAGGGAACACAAGTAGGGGGAGTGGGAAGAGGAAGAAGCAGGCTCTCAGCAGAGCAGGGAGTCTGATGCAGGGCTTGATCCCAGGACTCCAGGATCATGCCCTGAGCCAAAGGCAGATGCTTAATGACTGAGCCACCCCAGCGCCCCAGCATGGCACTAATTGTCTTCAACAAAGTTCTTAGATAACATTCCTGTCAAAAATGTATAACCTGAATCTAATGATAAAAATGGATCAGTCTAGTTTTATTCCTAACTGTCTTATGATTTTGAACATAAGTACTCTGAATACTTAGAAACACTTGTGAAAGAAAAATTATAGAACACTTATGAAAGAAATTGAAAAGGACACAAAGAAATGGAAAAATATTCCATGATCATGGATTGGAAGAACAAATATTGTTAAAATGCTTATTCCACCCAAAGCAACTTACACATTTAAAGCAATCCCTATCAAAACACCACCAGCATTTTTCACAGAACTAGAACAAAACACCCTAAAATTCCTACAGAATCACAAAAGACCCCAAATAGCCAAAGCAGTCTTGAAAAAGAAAAGAAAAGCTAGAGGCATCACAATTCTGGGCCTCAAACTGTATTACAAAGCCATAGTCACCAAGAGAGTATGGTACTGGCACAACAATATACACATAGGTCAGTGGAAGAGAATTGAAAACCCAGAAATGGACCCACAACTGTATGGTCAAATAATCTTCAACAAAGCAAGAAAGAATATCCAATGAAGGAAAGACAGTCTCTTTGGTAAATGGTTTTGGGAATCCTGGACAGCAACATGCAGAATGAAACTGGACCACTTTCATATCCATACTCAAAAATCAAGTCAAAATGGATGAAAGACCAAATGTGAGACAGAAAAACATCCAAATCCTAGAGAAGAACACAGGCAGTAACCTATTTGACCTCAGGCATAGCAACTTCTTACAGACACATCTCCAGAGGCAAGGGGGAAAAGCAAAAATGAACTATTGGGACTTCATCAAGATAAAAAGCATCTGCACAGCAAAGGAAACAATAAACAAAACTAAAAGACAACCTACAGAATGGGAGAGGTATTTGCAAAGGACATATCTGATAAAGGGTTAGTATACAAAATCTATAAAAAAAAAAAAGGATCAAACTCACCCTCCCCAAAATAAATAATCCAGTCAAGAAATGGGCAGAAAACATGAACAGACATTTTTTTGAAAAAAGACATCCAGATGGCCATGAGACAGATGAAAAAATGCTCAACGTCATTCATCATCAGGGAAATTCAAATCAAAACCTCGATGATATACCACCTCACAGCTGTCAGAATGGCTAAAATTAACACCACCAAAAACATCAGGTGTTGGTGAGGATTTGGAGAAAGGGGAACCCTCCTACACTGTTGGTGGGAATGCAAAGTGGTGCAGCCACTCTGGGGAACAGTATGGAGGTTCCTCAAAAAGTTAAAAATAGAACTACCCTTCAATCCAGCAATAGTACTACTAGATATTTTCCAAAGGATACAAAAATACTGATTCAAACAGGAACACGCGCCCCGATGTTTATAGCAGTATTATTAACAATAGTCAAATTATGGGAAAAGCCCAAATGTCCATCAACTAATGAATGCATAAAAAATTTGTGGGGTGTGTGTGTGTATAAATAACCACAATGGAATATTACTCAGACATCAAAAAGAATGAAATTTTGTCATTTGCAATGATGTGGGTGGAACTGGACAGTATTACGCTAAGTGAACCAAGTCACAGAAAGATAAACACCATATGATTTCACTCATATGTGGGATTTAACAAACAAAACAGATGAACATAGGGGAAGCAAAGGAAAAATAAAATAAGATGAAAACAGAAAGAGAGTTAAATCATAACAGACTCTTAAAACCATAAGAGACTCTCTCTTAAAGAGACTGGGGGTTGCTGGAAGGGAGATGGATGGGAGATGGGCTAAATGGATGATGGGTTTTAAGGAGGGCACTTGTGATGGACACTGGGTGTTGTATGTAAGTGATGAATCACTAAATGCTACACCTGAAACCAATTTTGCCATATGTGCTAACTAACNTGGAATATTACTCAGCTATCAGAAAGAACGAATTCTCAACATTTGCTGCAACATGGACGGCACTGGAGGAGATAATGCTAAGTGAAATAAGTCAAGCAGAGAAAGACAATTATCATATGATTTCTCTCATCTATGGAACATAAGAACTAGGAAGATCGGTAGGGGAAGAAAGGGATAAAGAAAGGGGGGTAATCAGAAGGGGGAATGAAGCATGAGAGACTATGGACTCTGAGAAAGAAACTGAGGGCTTCAGAGGGGAGGGGATGGTGGAATGGGATAGACTGGTGATGGGTAGTAAGGAGGGCACGTATTGCATGGTGCACTGGGTGTTATACGCAACTAATGAA
>NC_048233.1:19447037-19521909 GCF_002007445.2 Ailuropoda melanoleuca
AAAAAAACATTAAAAAAAGAATTTAAATACAAACTTGAAATCAAAAAATGATCAGTCTACAAAACAGTTTTCCACAGAAAGTTGACTTTCTATAAATCAACTGACCTGTGCTGTTCAAAACTGTCAATGTCAGGAATGGCAGGCTGAGGAACTGTTGAAGATTGAAGGAGAGTAAAGAGACATAACAATGAAATGCAATACAGAGCCCTGGATAGCACCTGGATCAGGGAGAAACATATTATTATTTAAAAAACTGAATAATTAGTAAACTTTGAATATGGGCCATATTTCTCTCTCTCTCTCTCTCTCTCACACACACACACACACACACACACACACACACACTGGACAGAATAAGGAGATGTGCCAAAATATTAACAACTACTCAATCTTCAATCTCACTGAAAGATAAAATGTTAATGCTCCTATTCTTACAACTTTCTCTGGGCTTGATATTTGTCAAAATCAAAAGGTAGGAGGAAAGCAACAATGTCCCAGTAGAAAAGGCTATGGTTTCTCCTTCCCTACATGTCTTTTATAAATTAACTTAACATAGCTTTTGGTTGGAACCAAATCCTGCCCAGAATGATCTAGCCTCAAATCAGGAACATTAGATCAGGGGAGTGGGTGGGAAGATAGAACTCTCTTGGCTTTGATTTAAAACCAAACTTGTCAGCAAGCAAAAATTCCTGGAAAGAAACTAAAACTTTGACTTGTGTTAGTATGGTTTTAAAAACTATCCTCTTATTGTTATTTTGTGTGACTAGCACAAACTAATATATCAGGGTCCAAGGCTTGAACTCTAGATGCATTGGGGAACATGTGTAGAGGATAGAGGCAGAGAAAATGGTATCTGGAAAAAATGGTACCAGGTATATATGCAAGATTTAGGGCTACATGGACAGAGGGGTGAAAGAGAATCAGAATTTGTTGAGATGCAAGTAATGAGAAGATGGTATTTCATTTATCCCCCATAACAACCAATGACAGAAGTATTATTATTCTGCTTTACAGACTGAGAGGTTGGACAACTGTCCCAAGCTCATATAGCCAGTACAAAAAAAAAAAAAAAAAAAAAAATTTCAACTTGGTTCTTTGTTTCTTCAAAGACCATATTCTTTCTCCTGCAGCACCCTACCTCCAAAAGAGTCAAGTCTCCAGTGCATGGCTAATAAAGGAGTATTTGAGCCAATCCTTCTCTTTGTGACAACATTACCCTCTGCCAATGTCCTCCCTCTCCTTCCAAATACATAGTGATGGGCCGGTGCTGGAAGTACTGGGACCATTCAATCTGAAAGCTCTGTCTAAAGCATGTCCTGCTAAAATCCAAACCTAATCTGGGACCAAAATATCTCAAGATCATCCTTTTAGATGCCAAGAAAGATCCCAAAACATCCCTGTACCTATTCTAATAGTTCCCAGATAACGATTTTACAACTAATTGTAATTCCTGCCCACAACTTTAGCCCATTTTCTTTCGCTTGGCTTTTAGCAGAAATAAAGGATAATAGATCTCCAGATGTCCAAAAGAAGACATCCTCTGTGACTAAAAATGGGCATTAATGTTCCCAATTGTGACCCATGTCTGTGACCAGCACTGAGAACACAGTACCTAGAGCATTGCTAATATTTATTGATCACTCAAAGAAATGATCACAAAAACCAATGGACATCAGGCATCATTGACCTCTTTGTCTATTTTTCCAATTACCTCACTACATTTTTAAAGTTATTAACAAATATTGACTTGACATAAGGAATAATTGGCATTTTGAACATATTAGTATAGGAAGATCTACAGAGAAGATAAATGATTGCCTTTGTATTTTAGTTTCAAAACGAACAAAACCCTAACAATGCCCAAAACAAGGAGATTGACAAAACAGACTCTGAGAATTTTATCTGGGATAATTACATACAAGTTTTGAATAAATATATGGAATTCCAACTGAAATCATTGCTTTCAGATATTTGGAGATCATCAACCTAGCCCTCAATTCAATTCAGCAGATATGAAGTCACATAGAGACGTAGCACCTTGTCCATACTACCTCTATCCAGTAGGTTCTTATGGTTTGCAAATGCTGCATATCTGGGGCCAGCCTCTTGCCATACTCCTTGGTCCACCCCCCTGGTCATTAAAATTGGTAACTGTAACAGGATACTCTCACCTCTCACTCAGATTCACCCAGCAGCCATGAGAGAGTGCTGCCCTTCCTTGAAATAGGATAAAGCCCTAAATCATATTCTTCCTGACTAGTACATTGCCCCACATATCTAACATTTGAGTACCCTCTCGAAAATGACACTTTCCAACATGTCTTAAAAAGACACACACACACACACACACACACACACACACACACACACTCCCAATCAGATCTACAGTTTCCAGCTCTCTATTAAATCCAAACTTCTAATATTGTATTTATAAGTCTTTCTTTTCATTGTTTTTACCACTTTCCTACTACTAACGTTTTCTGTGGCTCCTACGTGAACAGGACAATCTTTCCCCACACATTCACATCCTGCTGGCATTAACACCAGCCCTCACACAGACTGTCACTCTCTGCATAAAAACACTCTTTCTAAACCCTGTTCAACATGACTTTACTTCCAGAAACAGCTTGGTCACACCAACAGATACATATCAGACCATTCCAGGATGCTCCACTTACCCCTTGCTCTCCCCTCATTAATATCCAGCACCAGAACTCAGTGCCTAGAGCTCTGTACTGGGAGAAATCCCAGTTAGGGAAGAGGGTAGGGGAATAGGTGGTGAGGTGGAGCCCAGGAGCAGAGCTTCTGCCTGATGATGCTTTCAGTTGCCTGTCCTTCCCCAGCTGAGGTCTGAGGTACAAAGAGTTAAATAGCCACAGCCAAGAAGGTACCCCAGGCTCCACATAGTGGTTTGTCCATGTCAGAGATCTGACGCAAGAACTGAGGACCAAGTCTCTTTCACCATAGCAAAGTGAAAGTACAAGGAAAGTAACTCAACTCAGCTCAGACAAAGTGCATTATCTGTGACACTTATAATTTGCTCATCATCCCCTTGATGTGTGACAACAAACAGAGAGACGATACAGAGTTTTATTCTTTCCACTGATTTTCTTTACTTGGAAAGTAAGTCACCTAATGCGTTGGCATCAGGCAACATGACATAATTCTCCACTGCAATAACTACATATAAGGCTCGCCTGCAGGGGTGCCTGGGTGGCTCAGTCATTAAGTGTCTGCCTTCAGCTCAGGGCGTGATCCTGGAATCCTGGGATCAAGCCCCACATCAGGCTCTTCCGCTGGAAGCCTGCTTCTTCCTCTCCCACTCCCCCTGCTTGTGTTCCCTCTCTCACTGGCTGTCTCTCTCTCTGTGTCAAATAAATAAATAAAATCTTTAAAAAAAAAAAAGGCTAGCCTTCAGAAGGGAAAATGGTACAATAGTCAAAGGATTGAATGGTGTGTAGAACAGGACTTTACTTGTTTCAGGAGGATAAGGAAGTATCCATGAAATGCCCTTATAGTGTAAGCTCCAAGAGAAAAGATTATTTCTGTATTTGCTACCATTTTTTGTATACTATTGGTAAATACCTACAGAAATGGATTCAGTGTACTTTGGGTTGGGTCTAAAAATAGAAATTGGATGGTCTCTCAAGGAGAACCACACAAAGTTTCTAAGTGAGAAAACCTGGATTCAATCTATTAAAGATCAATTTCAACTAAGTATAAAAGAATATAAAGGCAAATTCCAAAATAGAAAATTTAGGAAACACAGTGATTCTTTGTGCAAAAGAACTCAAGCATAAACAACATTTTTCCCCCCATACTTTATCAATACCACCAGCATTACCCCCAAATAATCACACACTCATTTACACACACTGCAATACAATGGTGGCATATATAGAATTCCCCTCTCTGGGAACTTACAATTTAGTGCATTTTGCGAACACCTTCCCACATGCCAAAATAAATAAAAAATACATCAACTATGAACCAGGAAGGTATTCCTAAGTAAGATATGAACAGTCAAAGCCACGGCATGTCAAGATCCCAGATGACTTTCTAGTAGTTGAAAGGTAAGAGTAGTAAGGACCACATTTTCCAGTGTTGGCAAGACTAATGAGAATCTTCTGTGCACTGTGGGTCAGCCTGAGAAGGCTACATGGAAGAGGTGGGAATTACCCCATCATGGCATTATATACAACTGTTTCCCAGGAATACATAAATGCAAGCTACATCTTCAGCTTGTCCATGATCCAATAAATAGAGCCTCTTTCAGGCCTCCCTTCCATACCCCCACCAAAAAACACAAAACAAACCGCACCTCATCAACATCGGCCACAGCACCTTCTTTCATGATACGTGTCCAAAGGCAAGGGAAACAAAAGAAAAAATGAACTCTTAGGACTTCTTCAAGATAAAAAGTTTCTGCACAGCAAAGGAAATAGTCATCAAAACAAAGAGGAAACCCACAGAATGGGAGAAGATATTTGCAAGTGAAACTACAGACAAAAGGCTGGTATCCAAGATCTATAAAGAACTTCTCAAACTCAATACATGAGAAACAAATAATCAAATCAAAAAATGGGAAGAAGATATGAACAGACACTTCTCCAAAGAAAACATACAAATGGCTAACAGACACATGAAAAAATGTTCAAAATCATTAGCCATCAGGGAAATTCAAATCAAAACCACCTTGAGATACCACCTTATGCCAGTTATAATGGCAAAAATGGACAAGGCAAGAAACAACAAACGTTGGAAAGGATGTGTTACACTGTTCATGGGAATGCAAGTTGGTAGAGCCTCTTTAGAAAACAGTGTGGAGATCCCTCAAAAAGTTAAAAATAGAGCTACCCTATGACCCAGCAATTGAACTAGTGGCTATTTACCCTAAAGTTACAGACATAGTGAAGAGAAGGGTCATATACACCCCAATATTCATAGCAGCACTGTCCACAATAGTTAAGCTACGGAAGGAGCCTAGATGCCCTTCAACAGACAAATGGATAAAGAAGACATGGTCCATATATACAATGGAATATTACTCAGCCAGCAGAAAGTACGATTACCCAACATTTGCAGCAACATGTACAGGACTGGAGGAGATTATGCTAAGTGAAATAAGTCAAGCAGAGAAAGACAATTATCATATGGTTTCACTCATTTGTGGAACATAAAGAATAGCGGGGAGATCGGTAGGAGAAGGAAGGGAATAATGAAGGGGGTAAACAGAAGGGGGAATGAACTATGAGAGACTATGGACTCTGGGAAACAAACTGAGGGTTTCAGAGGGGAGGGGGGTGGGGGGATGGCTAGCCCCCTGATGGGTATTAAGGAAGGCACATATTGCATGGAGCACTGGGTGATATACGCAAACAATGAATCACGGAGCACTACATCAAAAACTAATGATGTACTGTATGGTGACTAACATAACATTATAAAATTTTTTTAAATAAACATGACAAAAAAAAAGAAAAGAAAAGAAGAGAAATATTCAATCTTACCTCCCAGAAGTCATGGGAACACAACCTCAGCAAAAGGATCACTTATCAGGCATCCCCCCACCTCTGATCAAACTTTGTACTATATTCTCTTTACATGTTATGTGGAAGAAGCTTTTTTTTCCCTTTTGAAAATAAAAACTCCTTAGGGTAGAACCTGCTTCATTTCTCACATTGAAGTTAGAAGCATAATTCTGCAAGTAAATATTACTAGGTGCAATCAAGACTTGACCTTAAGGCATGGCAGGCCCCAAACTCTCTGCTCATTAGACCAAGAGGAAACACAGACATGTCTTCCAACTCACCTACCTACTCTACTGCCCTCAGCACTACATCTCTCAAATTCCATCCCAGTCTGGCAGAGGCTGAATTCCAAGTCAATGAAAACCCATTCTGATGAAGGCTAACAGGCTCCACACCAACTGTGTGTAGAGCAAATCCATCCACCCAAATGTAGTCCAAAATCTATGTAGATGCACACTAAAACATTTTGCTTCCTTCCCACAATACCTATGGAGTCCATGCTAGCAGCAACACTATACTAGTATCATTGCACCATTACTTGGGTAAATAATCAGATAACCAGAGCTTCTCTAGAGGCTGTATAGACTCCATAGTATCCAGTATCATTCTGGGATGGTTGTGGACAGGTGCCTTTTCTTAGTCCCTCTGGGATAACTGCAGAGGAGACAGAGTGAAGTGCAACATTCATCATTCATGATTTGACATATTGACAGGTTTATATTCAGTCAGAATCCAGTGTTGTAAATTCTTCATATTTCTATCACATCAAAATAAGATGATCAACTTGACAAATCAGAAAAGCCTGAGCTTCTGCTTCTAGAAGTCTTCAGAAACTAATGGGCTATCACGAAGAATCAGAAAAAGATCATCCAAACAGAAATCAGAAATAGAGCTGGAAAATCCCAGGTAGGGTGTGCAATTATGAGATTAGAAAGTGGTGGGATACACTGATGTCAATATTGAAAATCACTTTCTTCTCTACCTCTTCCTATGATTCTCCACTCCATTTTCTCAATCTGAATCCTGCCAACACAGAACACCTAATAAAAGTCCTCAGGAGAAAGCAGTAGGAGGAAATCCATTTACTTCTGCCTGTCTACTTCATTTTCCAACTACAACTATAACATAGGGGTGCACTGACACACACCATTTTTTCCAATAAACTTTCCTAAACACCTTTGTTTTTTACCCCAAATCCTCCCTTTCCTTGTAAGCACAAAATCAGAAATCCTTCCAGTGGTCCCATCCATCACTACACTCTGTCTTCACATTTAGACTAGCAGTTTTGAGTGGTCAGAGCCCATGGCTCCTTCCTCCATGCGCCTCTGCCCAGTATACACCCTCACAAATACAGTACACATTGTGGTTTAGGAAAGGCCAACTATCTCTCTAGTCATCTTCCTTCATATCTTGTGTCTTTCTCTCCTCCCATGTAAGGACTTGGCTGTCTCTGTCTCTCTGTCCTCTCTCACTGACTGTGCTTGATTCCTTTCATAGTCCTAGGTAACTATTCCACACAGCCACCTGCGCCCTTGGAAAGTGATTTGATTTGTTTTATTTCAGGAAAAAGACACCAGATCATCTGAGTCATGTGAAAGTTGTATCAGGCCTCAAAGTCCTGAGATCTTCTCCAAATATAGATCCATATGACTTTTCCACCAAGACCCACCAGTCTCACCCCAGCTCAGACAACATAATTTACAACAAAGAGCCTCCATCACTCAGGGACATTCTGTATGCCTTTTCCTTAGTTCTTTCTAAACACCACTCTACTTTGTGATATCTGTGATAATCAAGAAAGGGACAAGGATATACCAAAAGAATGTAATCCAGAAATCATATTTATCAGTTTGAAATGTCCTTGGTGAAGAAATGGGCCTTTCCACATGATTTTGTTTTAACGAAGGTTAAAATAAATCTGCCTTCTAGAAGCACATAACATGTATCAATTGATAACAGAGAGAAGTAGCCCAAGAACTGCTAGAGGGCAGGGGAAGGTAACCTAGAAATCAACATTTGCCACATATAATTAAAAAAACAGGTGTCATGCATGGATAAGTGTTGTCTAGGCTGCTGGTGTTGGGGTGCTGTCAACAATGTACTTGGCAGTAGGGAGGGTGGAGGGTGAACAGTTTAAGACTCCAAGGGCTTTCAAAATTAAAGAGTTGCCAATATGTTTTGTGATAACAGCAAACTGCCTCTTGGTGACTCAGTATTTTAAAGACCACTAGGCCTCCACACCCCCAGGGGACCTTGGTAAACTTTCCTCCTACAGCTTGACCTGGTCTATAACCAATCCCCACCACAACTTTTTTCAATTAGATAACAAAGGCAGGGAGATACATTCAGCAGCTGTAAAAATAGATATTTAGCTCCTTGAGCGTGGAGAAAGCAGCCCCTCAATTCCTCTATGGTGATGGAGGACCATCTCATTAAACTGAATCTATTATTCTGCAAAGTACGCACCAATGTCCTCCCTAAGAAGATACACACAGACACTTTCAGAATCTCTAGTGAGAAAGAAGTCAAAACATGAAGGAAGCAGCAAAGTCAGGTGCAAGAATCTTCCTTTGTTCCAGGAACGTGTGTAGGCATACTGTGTGTTGAGCCCCGTAGGAGAGGCAAAGGTGAAGAAAGCAAGCTCTGCACCAGGGCAGAAAGGAAAGGCCATGAGAGAGGGCAAGTGTAAGAGGCGGAGAGGACTCCGGAGGAGAAGCACCAAGGATTAACCCTCCTAACTTGTATTTTGCTCATCAGAGCTGAGAACCTTCGTAGTGTGAAGGAGAACAGAGTGTAGGCCTCCCTATTGCTCTGACGCCAACAAAACGACCCAAACTTCCAAGGTACTGGTCCACAGCCCCCAAACCACAGTCTAGCTCTGGTGCCAAGAAATACCCTCTGTTCAAACCCCACACAACTTCTATAGCTAGTGGCATCCAAGCACAGCCTTCTTCCTCTCTGGCTGTTTTCCTGCCAAATCCATAAACAGCAGAAATCACTTACCCATGGCCTTTTTTTTTTTTTTTTGCCTCAGAGGAGAGAGACCTAAGAAAGTGCAGACAAATCCAGAGACGGTGAGGAGCTTGGCCAAGCAGCGTCAGGACTTGGAGTGGAGTTTAGTGAGGCTCTCAGGGAATTGAAGCACTGGGGAGGCGGAGTTCTGGGGAGGCGGGGGCTCAGTAGTGTGACAACTAACAAGGCTGGGCCTCAGGGAGTTGGGGCCAAAGGGAGGAAGAGGCATGGGGAGGACATGAAGGTAGGGAGGAGGTAGATATGTTAGAATCCAGGAGGAAATCTGAAGTGTGCTGTCAGGCCCTGCACGGGTCAGGAGGTGGACTAGGGGCTTCAATGGGACTTTGCGGAAGAGTTTGTTGGCAGCAAGATGTGAATTTAGAAGTAAACAAGTTTTCCAGTGTCCTGGGTATGGAGGAGATCTAGCTGGCAGAAGGAGAGCGTGGGGAGCCAGGTGGAGCCCAGCCTGTGGTGATTTGGAGGCCAGTCCCAGACCCAGCAAAAGAGCCCACTCAGCATTCTGTAAACAAGGACAGAACCACCTGCCCTCCTTCACCTGTCTCTCCCAGAATCTCCTACAGGTTCCTCTACCACCACCATCCATCCGTGCCTCAACCACTTTTCCAATCATGGCAGGAATAAAACTAAAAACAAATTGTCTTAAACCTTACCATGAAGGATTTTCTGAGAGTCACCCAGTGTTCAAGCATATTCTGAATGAATGTACATTGAGCCTTGTGCTTCAGGAAGTAAAGATATAGTCCCTGCCTACAGAACTTCCTGTTCTAGACAGTCTTTTGTTTTTAATGTTCTTTTTTTATTTTTTTAAAGATTTTATTTATTCATTTGACAGAGTTAGAGACAGCCAGCAAGAGATGGAGCACAAGCAGGGTGAGTAGGGGAGGAAGAAGCAGGCTTCCAGCAGAGGAGACTGACGTGGGGCTCGATCCCAGGACGCCGGAATCACACCCTGAGCCTAAGGCAGACGCTTAATGACTAAGCCACAAAGGCGCCCCTAGACAGTCTTAATGTAGCGCTTCCAAGACCCTGAAACAGTGACCAAAGAAAGATGCTTCCTTCTTCCCAGAATGTTAATCTTCAGAGACAAGACTTCTCAGAGGTGGAGAAGGTGGGACCTACTTAGAGACCCAGGGCTGAATGCACAGTGATGGTCCCACAAACCATGGGTCTCAAGGGAAAGGGGCATCACTGCCTCTACTTATAGTGTTGAGATGCCTTTAAACCCTAAATTAGGTTCCTTTCTCCCTGAGAGAAGCTGGCGGTGGAGGGAGGGGAGAGAAGAGTAGCAGCAGGTCCCTAAAGGGGCAGAGTCTATACTAACTATAGGAAGACAGAGGATTGAACTTGGAACAGACAGAATTGCTCCAGATCTCAGGAAGAACCTCCCCCTGAGGAGACCTACAAATCACACTGACGTTGCCCTGACACATCTCCAGGAGGCATGGACCAAGGGCACTAATTGGGCTCCTCCTGTGTTCCAGGTGCAATGCTGGGTAGTGGATGAGTGACCAGCCAAGGCTACAAAGCCAGAATTCCTAGAGTCAAAGGAGACAGGCAAGATTGACAGGATGGCCATCATGACAGAACAGTAAGGGAGGGACATCTGGGTGTTTGATCTGTGTCTGTTCCAACAGTCCTAGGCTGTCTTTCACTGCCTCAGGCTGTGGTTTCCCCTGATGTTTATCTGATTGAGGGCAAAGGGTGGGTCTGTCCATCCTTGTATCTAGTCCCAAGAGCAATCCCTTCCCCTTTCTCCTGGTACTATTCACTTCCAGCTAGGTAGAGGGTGAGAGGCTGGGGAAAATGCCAGGGTCCCTCCTGGGGAGTTAGTGTTTTTGTTTTTTACCGGGGGGAGGGAGGGGAGGAAGGAAGGGAATCAAAGTGGTGAAAAGGTAAGACTGGAGAAGGGGCAGAAGCAGGGAAGACAAGGGTACTACCTTCAGAAGGTGGGGATGTTAGGGTTCAGGCTCTAAACATCATCCTTTGTAAATTCCTCAGGGTAAAACAAGTGAAGGGAGCAGAATAAGGAGCCACTAGTGCCAGAGGCAGGACAAGAGATGGAATTTTAAGGCACCAAGGTAAATGGGATCCCGCTACTCCCTGAGAGAAGCTATGGCCCTGGCCATGTCAGAGGATGCAGACTTGCGGACATAAGTCTCTTCTGCTAGTTGGAGGACCTGGAAGGTGGAGCCTATCCAGGTGATGTCACAGGAAGTGTCTGAACCTTGACAGGGTGGAGGAGGGAAGAGGAGAGGAGGCAGGAGTGTGAGCCAGAGACAGGGAAGAGGCTGAGAGACATGGAGATAAGAGAAGCAGGGAGAGAGCTGGGAGGGAGAGCAGAGAGGGAGCAGGGATAGTGGAGGCAGCACAGGAGACAGACAGGAGGACATGCGGGGGAGACACTGAAAGGCTCACAGGGTGAGACTCACACATATGTGATGGGAAGAGAGACCCTCAGACACTGTGGGAGGGAGTCAGGGAGGGTGACAGCCAGAAGGGAGAGCTGAGGACAGCCCCAGTCCTGGGACATCTCAGACCACAGTATATCTGGAGTCAGAGAGACAGGCCCACAGACAGACAGATATGCTGACAGAGATGAAGGTGAAGGAGGCCAAGATGGAAGGAAGCAGACAGGTTGCAGGGAGGAAGGGGGAGGCAGCAGACAGAGAGAGAGAAGGAGGCAGGTGTGCAGCCGGTGGGGGAGTCAGGTCAGGGAGGGGGCTGCATATTGGCTCCAGGAGCCTCTTCCCTCTCACCTGACTCCTGCTGAGCCAGGGCCCCTCTCAGGAGCTGCTGCTGCTGCTGGAAGGGCCCAGAAAGCTGAGAGGGTGAGGCTGCTGCCAGGGCTGCCCCAGGCTCCCTCCCAGTGCCCACCTCGTTGTCCCTGAGGCCCTGCATGTATATGGACACTGCCTCCCCTCCTTCCCTCCACAGTGCTGCCATCCAAAGAGGCCTGAGCTCAGCCGTAATTTCCCAGAGGTCGTGCAGCCTGTCTCACCCCGTGCAGGGGAGTGGGGGCCAAGGAGAAAGAGAAACTGAGGCAGGCAGGCAAGGGAGGCTGACAAGCTCTGGATAAGGTGCTGGATACACTGGTTAGGGATCCCATGGAGGACAGGGAGGAAAGGTGAAGGCCTTGGACTGGGTCTGTGTTGAGAGCTGAAGAAGCACCAGGCACAGTATGAGCAAAATAAACTACTAGTGACTGTCCATTAACTTGGGGTCAACAGTGTAGACAGGTTCTGAGCAGTCAGGATCAATGCCTTCAAGCAGCTCTTCACTAAAGAGTCCCCAGAAATATACATATGAACTCACAGGAGAAAAAAAATGAGGCGCAGAGAGAGAGAGGAGTTAAGATGGTGGAGGAGTAGGGGTCCCCTTTTTCAGGTGGTCCCTGAGCTGAGGTGGATAGGTACCAGACCATTCTGAACACCCATGGAAACAGCCTGAGACACAGGAAGTTACATCTGGATCTCTACAAATGAACATCTCTAGCACTGAGTATTGAGGTATGAAGCAGGGAGCCATGAATCCGAGCACAGATATCGGAAGATAAACAGAAGGGGGAGGGAGCCAAAGTGCTTGGGTGCTGGGAAGCCGTAGCCACCTGCACTGGGGAGTGGCCAGACTTGAAGACTGGCACCCGCGAGAGAGCAGACTGAGACCGTGAGCCTGGGAACATTTGCAACCGGACTGAAAAGCGGAGCTCCGGAGTGCACTGAAACAGAACTCCGGAGGGCATTGGGGTGGCTGGTGGCTGGCAGTATTAGAAACACAAAGGACAGAGGGGAGCCAGCCATGGAAGTGAGGGCTGGGATGCCAGCTGCAGGGTTTTAGCAGAACCAATAGAAACACAGTTAAAGAGGCCAGAAGAGCTCAGTGGAGAGTAGACTGCAATCTCTCTGTTCTGAGACAGGCTAGGATTCGGCCACTGTTGCTCTCACTCTCAGAAGAGGCACAGAAAACTGCCAGGGAAAGCTGCCAGAGAAAAAAAGCCCAGAAATACCAGCTCACATTGTGCCCATCCCCATCTCCTCTCGCAGGGGACAGGGAGACTCTACCCAAACAGAGTTGCCAGAATATCAGCATGGCAGGCTCCTCCCCCAGAAGGCAGGCTGAAAAACAAGGAAGCCCACATCCCTAAGGTCTCTATAAAATAAGAGCACACTGCCTGGGTCCTGGTCAATAATTTAGGCATTGGCAACCCCGCAACCTCTCCTCATCAGAATGACGAGAAGGAGAAATCCCCCCCAGAAAAGAAAAGACAATGAGTCTGTGGCTTCTGCCACAGAACTGAGGGATTAGTATAACCAAATTATCAGAAATGGAGTTCAGAGTGACAATGGTCAAGATGGTGTGTAGAATTGAAAAAAATATTTACTAAAATATTAACGAGAATATAGAATCTCTAAGGGCGGAAATGAGAACGAATCTGGAAGAAATTAAAAATACTATGAATCAAAAGCGGTCAAAACTAGACGCTCTGAGCTCCAGGGTAAATGAGGCAGGAGAACGAATTAGTGAATTGGAGGATGGGATGGTAGAAGAGAATGCTAAAACAGAAACTTAGCTCAGAAATAAAAACAATCACAAGAATGTAGGTTACGGGAGATTACTGACTCAATGAAACGTTCCAATGTCAGAATCATCGGCATCCCTGAGGGGGTGGACAAAGAGAGAAGTTTAGAAGAGATATTTGAACAAATTGTAGCTGAAAACTTCCCCAATCTTGCAAAGGAAAAAAGCATTCATGTCCAAGAGGCAGAGAGGACCCCTCCCAAATTCAACCACGACAAACCTACACCATGTCATATCACAGTTCAATTCACAAATATTAGATCTGAGGATATAGTATTGAAAGCAGCCAGGGCAAAGAAATTTCTCAAGTAAAAAAGGCAAAAATATTAGTATTACACCAGACCTGTCTACACAGACCTGGAATGAGAGAAAGAGTTGGGGGGGGGGTTTAAAGCTCTTTCAGAGAAAAACATTCAGCCAAGGATCCTTTATCCAGCAAGGCTGTCATTTCCACTTGATGGAGAGATAAGGACCTTCCCGAATCGCCAGTCACTGACCAATTTCATAACCATGAAACCAGCCCTACAGGAGATACTAAGGGTGGTTCTACAAAAGTAAAAAGGACCAAGAGTGATACAGAACAAAAAGTTACAATCTATAGAAACAAAGACTTTACAGGCAACATGACATCATTAAAATCATATCTCTCAATAATCACTCTCAATGTGAATGGCCTAAATGCTCCCATAAAATGCCACAGGGTGGCAGATTGGATAAAAAGAGATGACCCATCCATTTGCTATCTACAAGAGACTCATTTTGAATCTAAAGATACATCCAGACTGAAAGTGAAGGGATGGAAAACCATTTTTCATGCCAATGGACCTCAAAAGAAAGAGGGGATAGCAATTCTCATATCAGACACATTGGATTTTAAACTAAAGACTGTAGATAGAGATACAGAATGGCACTATATTATTCTTAAAGGATGTATCCAACAAGTGGATATGACAATTATAAATATCTATGCCCCCAACAGGGGAGCAGCAAGATACACAAGCCAATTCTTAACCAGAATAAAGAGACATATAGATAAAAATACATTAATAGTAGGGGACCTCAGCACTCCACTATCAGCAATAGACAGATTACCTAAGCAGAAAATCAACAAAGAAACAAGAGCTTTGAATGCCATACTAGACTAGATGGACCTCATAGATATATATAGAACACTACACCTCAGAACAAAAGAATACTCATTCTATTTGAATGCACATGGAACATTCTCCAGAATAGATCATATGCTCCGTCACAAAACAGGTCTCAACTGATACCAAAAGACTTAAATTATTCCCTGCATATTCTCAGACCACAATGCTTTGAAATTGGAATTCAATTACAAGGAAAAATTTGGAAGAAACTCAAACACTTGGAAACTAAGAACCATCCTGCTCAAGAATGAGTCGAGAAACCAGGAAATCAAAAATCAATTTAAACAATTTATGGAGACCAACGAGAATGAAAACAAAATGGTACAAAACCTATGGGACACTGCAAAGGCAGTGCTAAGGGGGAAATACATAGCCATCCAAGCCTCACTCAAAAGAAGAAAAAAATCTAAACACAGTTTTTAGATTTTCACCTCAAGAAGCTGGAAGGGGAACAGAAGAATAGGCCTAATCCATGCACGAGAAAGCAGTTGATCAAGATTAGAGGACAGATCAATGAATTAGAAACCAGGAGCACAGTAGAGCAGATCAACAGAACTAGAAGCTGGTTCATTGATAGAATAAATAAGATCGATAAACCACTGGCAAGGACTTATTCAAAAGAATAGAGAAAGGACCCAAATTAATAAAATTATGAATGAAAAGGGAGAGGTCACAACCAACACCAAGGAAGTAGGAAGGATCATTAGAAACTTTTACCAACATCTTTATGCCAATAAATTAAACCACCTGGAAGTAATGGATGACTTCCTGGAAACCTATAAAGTACCAAGACTGAAACAGGAAGAAATTGGTTATTTAAACAGACCGATTAATTATGAAGAGATTGAAGCAGTGATCAAAAACCTCTCAAAAAACGAGAGTCCAGTGCCTGATGGATTCCCTGGGGAATTCTACCAAACATTCAAAGAAGAAATAATACCTATTCTCCTGAAGCCGTTTCAAAAAATAGAAACAAAAGGAAAACTACCAAACTCATTCTATGAGGCCAATATTACCTTGATCCCCAAACCAGGCAAAGACCCCATCAAAAAGGAGAATTTCAGACCAATATTCCTGATGAATATGGACACCAAAATTCTCAACAAGATCCTAGCTAATAGGATCCAACAGTACAATAAAAGGATTATCCATCACGACCAAGTGGGATTAATCCCTGGGATGCAAGGGTGGTTCAACATTCACAAATCTATGAGTGTGACAGATCATATCAACAAGGAAAGAGTCAAGAACCATATGATCCTCTCAATAGATGCAGAAAAAGCATTTGACAAAATACAGCATCCTTTCCTGATTAAAACACTTCAGAGTGTAGGGATAGAGGGTACATTCCTCAAAGTCATAAAAACCATCTATGAAAAGCCTATAGCAAATATCATTGTGAATGGGAAAAAGCTGGAATGCTTTCCCTTAAGATCAGAAACATGACAAAGATGTCCACTCTTGCCATTATTATTCAACATAGTGCTAGAAGTTCTTGCAACAAAAATCGGACAACAAAAAGGGATAAAAGGTATCCAAATCGGCAAAGAAGTCAAACTCTCTCTCTTCACAGATGACATGATACTCTATATGGAAAACCCAAAAGAATCCACCCCCAAACTACTAGAAGTTATAGAGCAATTCAGTTATGTGGCGGGATACAAAATCAATGCTCGGAAATTAGTTGCATTTCTATACACGAACAATGAGACTGAAGAAAGAGAAATAAGGGAATCCATTCCATTTACAATAGCACCAAAAATCATACATTATCTTGGAATTAACTTAACCAGAGACATAAAGGATCTATATTCTAGAAACTACAAATCACCCTTGAAAGACATTGAAGAAGACACAAAAAGATGGAAAATTATTCCATGCTCATGGATCAGAAGAATTAACATAGTTAAAATGTCTATGCTACTCAGAGCAATCTACACTTTCAATGCCATCCTGATCAAAATACCAATGACATTTTTCAAAGAACTGGAACAAATAACAAATAACAAATAAATTTGTATGGAACCAGAAAAGGCCACGAATTGCCAAGGAGTTTTTGAAAAGGAAAAACAAAGCTGGGGACATCATGTTGTCGGATTTCAAGCTATACTACAAAGCTGTGATCACAAAGACAGCATGATATTGGCACAAAAACAGACACATAGACCAAGGAAGAGAATAGAGAACCCAGAAATGGACCCTCAGCTCTTTGGGCAACTAATCTTTGACAAAGCAGGAATATACATCCAGTGGAAAAAAGACAATCTCTTCAATAAATGGTGCTGGGAAAATTGGACAACTATATGCAAAAGAATGAAACTTGACCACTCTCTCACACCCTACACAAAGATAAACTCCAAATGGATGAAAGACCTCAATGTGAGACAGGAATCCATCAAAATCCCAGGGGAGAACATAGGTTGCAACCTCTTTGACATCAGCCACAGCAACTTTTTTCATGACACATCTCCAAAGGCAAGAGAAACAAAAGAAAAAATGAACTTGTGGGACTTAATCAAGATAAAAAGTTTCTGCACAGCAAAGGAAACAGTCATCAAAACAAAGAGGCAACCCACAGAATGGAAGAAGATATTTGCAAGTGAAACTACAGATAAGAGGCTGGTATCCAAGATCAATAAAGGACCACTCAAACTCATTACACGAGAAACGAATAATCAAATCAAAAATGGGCAGAAGATATGAACAGACACTTTTCCAATGAAGATATACAAATGGCTAACAGACACATGAAAAAGTGTTCAAAATCATTAGGCATCAGGGAAATTCAAATCAAAATCACCTTGAGATACCACCTTATGCCAGTTAGAATGGCAAAAATTGACAAGGCAGGAAACAACAAATGTTGGAGAGGGTGTGGAGAAAAGGGATCCCTCTTATACTGTTGGTTGGAATGCAATTTGGTACAGCCACTTTGGAAAACAGTGTGGAGGTCCCTTAAAAAGTTAAAAATTGAGCTACCCTATGACCCAGCAATTTCACTACTGGGTATTTACCCCAAAGATACAGATGTAGTGAAGAGAAGGGCCATATGCACCCCAATGTTCATAGCAGCATTGTCCACAATAGCTAAATNCACCCCAATGTTCATAGCAGCATTGTCCACAATAGCCAGATCGTGGAAGGAGCCACGATGCCCTTCAACAGATGGCTGGATTAAGAAGATGTGGTCCATATATACAATGGAATATTACACAGCCATCAAAAAGAATGATATCACAACATTTGCTGCAACATGGATGGGACTGGAGGATATATTGCTACGCGAAATAAGTCAAGCAGAGAAAACAATTATCATATGGTTTCATTCATTGGTAGAACATAAGGAATAGCAGGGAGATCGGTAGGAGAAGAAAGGGAATAATGAAGGTGGGGATAAACAGAAGGGGGAATGAACTACAAGAGACTATGGACTCTGGGAAATAAACTGAAGGCTTCAGAGGGGAGCAGGTGGGGGATTGGGATAGGCCAGTGATGGGTATTAAGAGGGCATGTATTGCATGGAACACTGGGTGTTATATGCAAACAGTGAATCATGGAACATTACATTAAAAACTAATGATGCTCTGTATGGTAACTAACATATCATAATAAAAAAAAGGAAAAAAGATATTCACGGAAAAAAAAGGTAATCACTAATGTGATACCAACTTGTCATGCATGTTAAGCTCAGAGGATAGATGACCACGAATGGCTCTCTTGGATCTCTTCCTCCCATTTTGTTGCCTCCAAATAGAGGGTTTGGTTTGGCTCTGTCAGCTTGTCTAGGGAGCTCTTCGGTTCCATCAGTGGAACTTTGACTTTGGGTGAGGGACCAGACATTAGGAAACCATTTGTTCCGCCAGTAAAGCCCCCAACTTTTAGGAAAAATGGAATGCAAACAGTGGCCTCTGGGCTTCATGCGGTCATCATTTTGTTTCCTCTGTGTTCTTTCTGAACTTTTGCCCAGAAAGTTGGTATCACTCCTTTTGTTACCAAAGAGTGTCCATTAGGAGATAGATAAATGTTGCAGAGACCTGGAAAAGAATCAGAAAAAAAAATCTGTTTTGCAGCAGGGAGAGACAGTAGAACAAAAGAATAAAGGATTGTGAGTCCAACCTTGATCTGCCCCTGGCCTTGAAGGAGGCACCCTTACACCCCTGCCTTGGAGAGCAACTCAGTAAGTAGGAAAGTAGGATATGTTTCAGGGCCGTATAATCAATGAGAATACATTTCTGATGAGGTAAAAGAAAGTAATTTTGTCCTAAAATGAGAGTGATTATTTATTTATTTATTTATTTTTAATTTTATTTTATTATATTGTGTTAATCACCATACAGTACATCCCCAAGATTCCGATGTAAAGTTTGATGCTTCATTAGTTGCGTATAACACCCAGTGCACCATGCAATACGTGCCCTCCCTACTACCCATCACCAGGCTATCCCCTTCCCCCACCCCCTCCCCTCTGAAGTCCTCAGTTTGCCTCTCACAGTCCATAGTCTCTCATGTTTCATTCCCCCCTCTGATTACCCCCCTTTTCTTTATCCCTTTCTTCCCCTACCGATCCTCCTAGTTCTTATGTTCCATAGATGAGAGAAATCATATGATAATTGTCTTTCTCTGCTTGACTTATTTCACTTAGCATTATCTCCTCCAGTGCCGTCCATGTTGCAGCAAATGTTGAGAATTCGTTCTTTCTGATAGCTGAGTAATATTCCATTGTATATATGGACCACAGCTTCTTAATCCAGTCATCTGTTGAAGGGCATCTCGGCTCCTTCCATGATTTGGCTATTGTGGACAATGCAGCTATGAACATTGGGGTGCATATGGCCCTTCTCTTTACTACGTCTGTATCTTTGGGGTAAACACCCAGTAGTGCAATGGCTGGGTCATAGGGTAGTTCAATTTTTAACTTTTTAAGGGACCTCCACACTGTTTTCCAGAGTGGCTGTACCAACTTGCATTCCCACCAACAATGTAGGAGGGATCCCCTTTCTCCACATCCTCTCCAACAATTGTTGTTTCTTGCCTTGTCTATCTTTGCCATTCTAACTGGCGTAAGGTGGTATCTCAGTGTGGTTTTGATTTGAATTTCCCTGATGGCTAATGATTTTGAACATTTTTTCATGTGTCTGTTAGCCATTTGTATGTCTTCATTGGAAAAGTGTCTGTTCATATCTTCTGCCCATTTTATGATTTGTTTATTTGTTTCTCGTGTATTGAGTTTGAGAAGTTCTTTGTAGATCTTGGATACCAGTCCTTTATCTGTGGTGTCCTTTGCAAATATATTCTCCCATTCCGTGGGCTGTCTCTTAGTTTTTTTGACTGTTTCCTTGGCTGTGCAGAAGCTCTTTATCCTGATAAAGTCCCATAAGTTCATTTTATCTTTTATTTCTCTTGCCTTTGGAGATGTGTCGTGAAAAAGGTTGCTCTGGCCGATGTCATAGAAGTTGTTGCCTATGTTCTCCTCTAGAATTTTGATGGATTCCTGTCTCACATTGAGGTCTTTCATCCATTTGGAGTTTATTTTTGTGTATGGTGTGAGAGAGTGGTCAAGTTTCATTCTTTTGCATGTAGCTGTCCAATTTTCCCAGCACCATTTATTGAAGAGACTGTCTTTTTTCCACCGGATGTTTTTTCCTGCTTTATCAAAGATTAGTTGCCCAAAGAGCCGAGGGTCCATTTCTGGGTTCTCTATTCTGTTCCATTGGTCGATGTGTCTGTTTTTGTGCCAGTACCATGCTGTCTTTGTGATCACAGCTTTGTAGTACAGCTCGAAATCCGGCATTGTGATGCCCCCAGCTTTGTTTTTCCTTTTCAACAGTTCCTTGGAGATTCGGGGCCTTTTCTGGTTCCATACAAATTTAAGGACTATTTGTTCCAGTTCTTTGAAAAATGTCCTCGGTATTTTGATCGGGATAGCATTGAAAGTGTAGATTGCTCTGGGTAGTATGGACATTTTAACTATGTTAATTCTTCCAATCCATGAGCATGGAATATTTTTCCATCTTTTTATGTCTTCCTCAATATCTTTCAAAAGTGATCTATAGTTTCTAGCATATAGGTCCTTTACGTCTCTGGTTAAGTTAATTCCAAGGTAACGCATGGTTTTTGGTGTTATTGTAAATGGGATGGATTCCCTAATTTCTCTTTCTTCAGTCTCGTTATTCGTGTATAGAAATGCAACTGATTTCTGGGCATTGATTTTGTATCCTGCCACCTTACTGAATTGTTCTATAACTTCTAATAGTTTGGGAGTGGATTCCTTTGGGTTTTCCATATAGAGTATCATGTCATCTGCAAAGAGAGACAGTTTGACTTCTTCTTTGCCGATTTGGATACCTTTGATCCCTTTTTGTCTTCTGATTGCTGTTGCAAGGACTTCTAGTACTATGTTGAATAATAGTGGCGAGAGTGGGCATCCTTGTCGTGTTCCTGATCTTAAGGGAAAGGCTTCCAGCTTTTCCCCATTGAGAATAATGCTTGCAGTAGGCTTTTCATAGATGGCTTTTATGAGATTGAGAAATGTACCCTCTATTCCTACACTCTGAAGGGTTTTAATCAGGAAAGGATGCTGTATTTTGTCAAATGCTTTTTCTGCATCAATTGAGAGGATCATATGGTTCTTGAGTCTTTTCTTGTTGATATGATGTATCACATTGATTGATTTGCGAGTGTTGAACCATGCTTGCATCCCAGGTATGAATCCCACTTGGTCATGATGGATAATCCTTTTAATGTACTGTTGGATTCTATTAGCAAGGATCTTGTTGAGGATTTTGGCATCCATATTCATTAGAGAAATCGGTCTGTAATTCTCCTTTTTGAGGGGGTCTTTGCCTGGTTTGGGGATCAAGGTAATATTAGCCTCATAGAATGAGTTTGGTAGCTTTCCTTCTGTTTCTATTTTTTGAAATAGCTTTAGGAGAATAGGTATTATTTCTTCTTTGAATGTTTGGTAGAATTCCCCAGGAAAACCGTCTGGGCCTGGAGTTTTATTATTTGGAAGGTTGTTTATCACTGACTCAATTTCTTCATAGTTAATTGGCCTATTTAAGAAATCTATTTCTTCCTGTTTCAGTCTTGGTAGTTTATAGGTTTCCAGGAAGGCCTCCATCTCTTCCAGATTGTTTAGTTTTTTGGCATATAGCTGTTGATAAAAGTTTCTAATAATCCTTGCAATTTCAATGGTGCTGGTCGTGACCTCTCCCTTTTCAGTCATAATTTTAATAATCTCAGTCCTTTCTCTTTGTTTTTGGACAAGTTTTGCCAGTGGTCTATCAATTTTATGGATTCTCTCAAAGAACCAGCTTCTAGTCCTGTTGATCTGCTCTACTGTGGTTCTGGTCTCTAATTCATTGATTTCTGCTCTAATCTTGGTCAACTCCTTCCTTGTCAGTGGGTTAGGCCTGTCCCTCTGTTGCTGTTCCAGTTTCTTGAGGTGAGAATATAGAAACTGCATTTTAGATTTTTCTATTCTTTTGAGTGAGGCTTGGATGGCTATGTATTTCCCCCTTAGGACTGCCTTTGCAGTATCCCATAGGTTTTGGACCGTTGTGTATTCATTCTCGTTGGTCTCCATAAATTGTTTAATTTGTTTTTTGATTTCCTGGTTTATCGAGTCATTCTTGAGCAGGATGGTTCTTAGCCTCCAAGTGTTTGAGTTTCTTCCAGGTTTTTCCTTGTGGTTGAGTTCCAATTTCAGAGCGTTGTGGTCTGAGAATATGCAGGGGATAATTTCAATCTTTTGGTATTGGCTGAGACCTGTTTTGTGTCCCAGAGCATGATCTATTCTTGAGAATGTTCCATGGGCATTTGAATAGAATGAGTATTCTTTGGTTCTGGGGTGTAGTGTTCTATATATATCTATGAGGTCCAACTCGTCGAGTATGGCATTCAAAGCCTTTGATTCTTTGCTTAGTTTTTGCCAGGGTGTTCTGTCTATTTCTGATAGTGGGGTGTTGAGGTCCCCTACTATTACTGTGTTCTTATCTATATGTCTCTTTATTTTGGTTAAGAGTTGGCTTGTGTATCTTGCTGCTCCCCTGTTGGGGGCATATATATTAATAATTGTCATATCCACTTGTTGAATACTTCCTTTAAGAATAATATAGTGCCCTTCTGTATCTCTCTCTATGGCCTCTAGTTTAAAATCCAGTCTATCTGATATGAGAATTGCTACTCCAGCTTTCTTTTGAGGTCCATTTGCGTGGAAGATGGTACTCCATCCCCTTACTCTAAGTCTGAATGCATCTTTGGGTTCAAAATGAGTCTCTTGTAGACAGCAAATGGATGGGTCATGTCTTTTTATCCAATCTGCAACCCTGTGGCGTTTTATGGGAGAGTTTAAGCCATTTAGATTGATAGAGATTATTGACAGATATGATTTTAATGATGCCATTTCTCTTTAAAGTCTTTGTATCGGTTGTGACTTGCTGCTCTGTATCACTCTTGGGGCCTTTTTACCTTTATAGAGCCCCCCTTAATATCTCCTGTAGGGCTGGTTTCGTGGTTACGAAATTGGTTAATGATTGGCGATTTTGGAACGTCTTTATTTCTCCATCAATTCTGAATGACAGCTTTGCTGGATAAAGGATCCTTGGCTGCATGTTTTTCTCTGAAAGAGCTTTAAAAATGCCCCCCCAAGCCTTTCTCTCATTCCAGGTCTCTGTAGACAGGTCTGACGTAATCCTGATACCTTTGCCTTGGTACGTGAGAAATTTCTTTGCCCTGGCCGCTTTCAATACTGTATCCTTGGATCTAATATTTGCGAATTGCACTATGACATGCCGTGGCGTAGGTTTGTCCTGGTTGAGCTTGGATGGGGTCCTCTCTGCCTCTTGGACACGAATGCTTGTTTCCCTTGCTAGATTAGGGAAGTTTTCAGCTACAATTTGTTCAAATATCTCTTCTAGACCTCTGTTTTTCTCCACCCCTTCAGGGATGCCGATGATTCTGACATTGGATCGTTTCATAGAGTCAGTAATCTCCCGTAATCTACATTCGTGGGCGTGGATTTTTTTAAGACCAGCTTCTATTTTCGTTTTTTCTTCTACTAACCCATCCTCCAATTCGCTAACGCGTTCCTCTGCCTCGGTGACCCTGGCCGTCAGAGCCTCTAGTTTTGACTGTATTTGGCCCATAGAATTTTTAATTTCTGTCAGATTCGCTCTCATTTCTGCCCTTAGGGATTCTATATTCTCAGCAACGCTTTCTCTGATGCTTTTTTCAAGTTTACTCATCATCTTGACCATTGTTGCTCTGAATTCCATTTCTGATAATTGGGATACATCCATATGTATTAATTCTGTGGCCGAGGCCAATTCTGTGGCAGAGGCCACAGACTCATTATCTTTTCTTTGCTGGGGGGGACTTCTCCTTCTCGTCATTCTGATGAAGAGAGATTGCAGGGTTGTCCAGAGCCCAAGTGTTGACTGGGACCCAGGCCGTGCGCCCTTGTTTTATAGAGATCTTAGGGATGTGGGCTTCTTCCTTAAAGAGTTTATTTATTTATTTGAGAGAGAGAGAGACAGTCAGCAAGAAAGGGAACCCAAGCAGAGGAGTGGGAGAGGAAGAAGCAGGTTCCCGGTGGAGAAGCCCGATGAGGGACTCCTTTCCGGAACGTTGTAAACACACCCTAATCCGAAGACAGGTGCTTGGTGACTGCGCCACTCAGGCGCTCCGGGTTGTGGGCTTCTTGATTTTTCAGCCTGCCTTCTGGGGGAGGGGCCTGCCTGCCGGTACTCAGAAAACCCTGTTTGGGTAGAGTCTCTGTGTCCCTTGCGAGGGGGGATGGGGATGGGCACCCTGTGAGCCGGTATTTCCGGGCTTTTGTTCTCTGGCGGCTTTCCCTGGCGGTTTGCTATGCCTCTTCTGAGAGAGCAGCAGCGGCTGAAATTCAGCCTCTGTCTCAGAACAGAGGGATCGCGGATCGTTCTCCACTGATGTTCTGGCCACTTTAACTCTGTTTCTGTTGGTGCTGCTCAACCCTGCAGCATCCCGGGCTGTGCGCCCCACACCCGGCGTCCCAGCCCTCACTTCCAGGGCCGGCACGTCTCTGTCCTTTGTGTTTCCAACCCCGCCCGCCGCCAGCCGCCCCGCGCGGGCTCCCGGAGCTCCCCGTCTCAGTCTGGTGTCTCACGGGTGCTGACCGCGAGTCCGCCTGCTCCCCCGTGCAGGTGGCCCTCCAGCCGCCAGCCGCCCCGCGGACGCTCCCGGAGCTCCCGGTCTCAGCCTCGATCCAGTGAGCACACCGGAGCTCCGGAGCTCCGTGAGATGCTTGGTGGTGCACGCTCCCGGCTCACGGACTCAGTCTGCCGTTTCCAGAGTGCGGGTCCGCGGTCCGCCCGCTCCCCGGTGCAGGTGGCCCGCCAGCCGCCCTGCGCGCGCGCTCCTGGAGCTCGCGTTCTAAGTCTGTTGTCTCGCGGGTGCCGTCCGCGAGTCCGCCTGCTCCCCCGTGCAGGTGGCCCGCCAACCGCCAGCCGTCCCGCGTGCGCTCCCGGAGCTCCCTTCTCAGCCTGCTGTCTCAAGCGTGCGGGTCCGCGGTCTGTCCGCTCCCCCTTGCAGGTGGCTACCGCTTCCCGGCGCCCTGACACGGCGGCTCCCTCCCCCTTCTGTTTAGCTTCCGA
Organism: Ailuropoda melanoleuca; assembly: GCF_002007445.2. Classification (NCBI taxonomy): domain Eukaryota; kingdom Metazoa; phylum Chordata; class Mammalia; order Carnivora; family Ursidae; genus Ailuropoda; species Ailuropoda melanoleuca. Next base: position 19,471,959 of record NC_048233.1, read on the forward strand.
TATCTGTGCGCGGTTTCACGGCTCCCCGCTTCGTACCTCGATACTCAGCGCTGGAGATGTTCATTTGTAGAGATCCAGATGTATCTTCCTGCGTCTCAGGCTGATTCCGTGGATATTCCTGCTGGTCTGGTACCTATAGCTCAACTCAGGGGACCGGCTGAAAAAGGTGTCCCCTACTCCTCCGCCATCTTAACCTCCCCGAGAGTGATTATTTAGAAAGAGAAGCATAGGACAAAATCTAAACAAAAAAGAAAGTTGTAGAATGTTTGTGAAGGGAAAGCTTTGGAAAAGTATTTTATGTGTGGTTAGGACTGACTCAGAGTGAAATGAGAGGATTTATTTTATTTACTTATTTTTTTAGAGAGAGGGACCGCGAGGGGCAGAGGGAGAGAGAAGATCCCAAACAGACTTCACGCCCAGTGCAGAACCTAATGCCGGGCTCCATCTCACAACCCGAAATCATGACCTGAGTTGAAATCTAGAGTTGGACACCCAATCATGTCAGGTGTCCCTGAAGCAAGTGGATTTTAAAAGTACACTGGTATAAGATCAAAATCCTGCTTTTCTCTCTGTTAAAGGACAACATTTTCTTGTATTGTTGGTCTGTTTTTTATAAGAAATTGTAAAAAAAAAAAGATTTTTTTCTTTTCCTTGTCTGCCCAGGAAACTAAAGTTTCTACATTTTGTCTTATCAGGTCTCTGATTACTAAGAACTAAAAATTCTCAATATTAAAGGAACTAAGTTTTGCCAACAACTGTAACCTTTTGTGAAATCTCTTATTACCAGCATGGTTAAATAGATAATTAAATATTAAACTTTGTAATGACCTGCAATCCTATTAAGGTGTGTGGTTTAGAACTTTCTGATGTTTTGAACAACTTCCTAAGATTGGAATTCTCAATGAAATCTTTTTTATTAATTAAGCTTGTTTATTTGGTATGTTAAATTACAGGGGAAGCATAGTCCAAAAAAATGATGATAAATCTTCTCAGGCTGTGCTATTGGGTACATGCTGCAATTGTTGTGGAAAACACAGGAAATTCCTGAAGTTTTAATATGTTCTACTATAGGGTCATCACTTGACATTCTCATTATGAAATGCTGTGTGTCACAGAAATAACCAGATTTCCTTGTCAACTGCATTATAGTGAACTCTCATCATATCTTAAACCATGTCAATTTTTTAGTCTTTTCTAATATATGTTTATTATTCTGATGCTCTTGCAAAATATGTTTCCTCTTCAAGGAGATTCATGGAAAGGACTTTTGACAGATAGAGGGTTTGGTATTTTTAAAATCATAAAACTAAACTGGGTAAGAATTTTTGGAGGTAATGGAAAAGCTGCATTTAAACAGAACAAGTATGAGTAACATGGGGCTGAANACAGAACAAGTATGAGTAACATGGGGCTGAATGAATGGAGGAAGATGATGATAGCAGTTAGGACTCTTGTTTGAAACATTGCTAGTTCTCTTTTTTTTTTTTTAAATTTTATTTATTTATTTGACAGAGATAGAGACAGCCAGCGAGAGAGGGAACACAAGCAGGGGGAGTGGGAGAGGAAGAAGCAGGCTCATAGCAGAGGAGCCTGATGTGGGGCTCGATCCCATAATGCCGGGATCACGCCCTGAGCCGAAGGCAGATGCTTAACCGCTGTGCCACCCAGGCGCCCCGAAGCATTGCTAGTTCTCTTCTAATCATGTTGGCTCTTCCAGATTTAAAAATACTTTCTCTTAAGAGGTCTATGACGTGATAAAATATTCCTTTGAAAGCAAATTGAAAATTTTAACTTTTCTCTGAACCCTCCAGAGTTCAGAGACTCTTGGGGGTATTGTTTCTTTCATGACAATTGTAGTTGTTTACAAAAGGTCAATAAGAATCTGTTCTCCTTGTCACAGGACACCACTGAAAACATTGGTTACTTTGCCAAGGGTCTGACTACAATGTCATGGTTGAGAGAGGCCTGCATGGACTCAGATAGGACCAGACACCTTTGAGGAACTAAGATTGACTTTATGGAGCCAACAAAGACCCTTGGAAATGTTGGCCAGATCCCTTGTTTACAGAGTTCCAAGCAACCTTACCAGTGAGTAATGGATGTCATTTCCTGGCAAGTGCAAGAACCTCAGGATATTTGGGGGACCTGGAGAAGAGGAATTCACACAAATCTACAGGTATTGCCGGCAAATCTGATCCTCGTGTTGGGCTTGGCTTCTGGCCTCAAGAGACTATTAAAATTTCAGTCCAGAGATTCCTTATGAAAAGTAACAGCAAAGCAAGTTTGAAAGGACCTAAAAGGTCAATCACTACTTTTGTTGAGCTTATGTAAATAATTAGGACAACTTTTTAAAAATTGCAATTGTTTTTCAAGTGAAGTAGTCTCGATTTGGCTCTTTTTAGAAATGAGGGTGATTTTAGAAAGAAAAATTATGTTTACATAACACACCTTTGTGGATGTTAAATTCCAATTCTGATTAACTGTCTTTGAATGTTTGTTGCTTACCTAAACTAGACAACATCAAGTAAACTTCAGAGAAATTGCTACAATAGGTCATGTATAGACAATCTTTGTGCTTGCCACTTTGTGAAGATAATAAGGGGACCCCATGGGCATATGATTACTTGACTAACTGAACAGTAGTCAGGACCCCTCAACAATTGCATAATTCAACTATAACCTGGACTAGCTCTATGTGGCTGGGATAAGAAATCACTCCTTAAAAGCCAGAGCAGGAGTACCTGGGTAACTCAGTCAGTGAAGCATTCGACTCTTGATTTCACCTCAAGTCATGATCTCAGGGTCATGAGACCAAGCCTCCCATCTGGCTCCTCACTCATCAGGGAGTCTGCTTGAAATCCTCTCCTGCTTGTGTGTGCTTGCTCTCTCTCTTAAATAAATAAATAAAAATATTAAACAAAAGCCAGAGCATACCCACTCCATGGGGCTAACCATGAACTTGTGGAAGTAGTGGATGGCCCCACTTTTCTTACAATTGGATAGAGGATACACTCGTGGATGCCCATCTCCCCAAATGGAGTTTTCCCCCAAATCCAGTGGTTCTCATAATTATTGTATTATTAAAGCTAGGCATTAGACAAAGAAAGCTTCTTGACCCCTTAATCTTTTTTAAGGTTTATTTATTTATTTGAGAGAGAGAAATAAAGAGAGACAATAGTGGATGACAGGCAAAGGGAGAGAGAGAATTTCAAGTAGAATAAAATTTCCTTTATTTATTTATTATTTATTTATTTATTTATTTATTTATTTATTTATTTATTTTAGAGAGAGAGATAGCAAACGAGGGAGGAGCAGAGGGAGAGGGACAAGCCTACTCCCCACAGAGCTCAGAGCCCAATGCCAGGCTTGATCCCTGAACCCTGAGAACATGACCTGAGCCAAAATCAAGAATTGGATGCTTAACTGGCTGAGCCAACCAGGTGCCCCTTGTGTAGGATTTTAACAGAAATTGCGTGGTTGAATTCCAAGGAAAGGCATAGTCCTGGGAAAGATTTCTTGACTTGGGCATCAATTTGGTATTAAACATCTGTTCATCGTGAGAGAGTGAAATGCAAGGACCAGTGAAATTCAAGGTAAAACTACAGAAGCTGGAGGCTTTGAATACAGAAGACAGGAACTAGGACGTGGGTCCCAGCTCAGGGTCCATTTATCCCCACTTCTCTTGCACCTGGTCTTCTTGAAGGGTGTATGTTTCAAATGGGACAGGGTCCCTGTTATGCCTCCTTCTATATATCTCTCATTTCCCCTTCCCCCTATTGAGTTCTTTAATAAGAATGAAAAGTATTTCTGGGAAACCTGGGTGGCTCAGTTGGTTAAGCGTCTGCTTTCAGCTCAGGTCATGATCCTGGAGTCCTGGGATTGAGTCCCACATCAGACTCCTTGCTCAGTGGGAGCCTGCTTCTCCCTCTGCCTGCTGTTCCCCCTGCATGTGCTCTCTCTCTCTCTGCCTGTCTGCCTGTCTCTCTCTGTTAAATAAATAAATAAATAAATTTTAAAAAGTAAAAGTATCCCAAGCACTGGCATTGGAAGGTGGAGGAGGGGGTTCTTGTGCTGTGTCTGCCTTCGCACCACATGCAGGTCGTCCTGTCACCTGCTTCCAGGAGCTTTGCTTCAGGTTTTCTAAAGAAGTAACAGAAACATTCAATTCCTCTTACCAACCTTGCTTCTGTCAGAGCTCATTGTTTTTTTATGAATTAGTTTCACAAATGACCAGTTTCTCACAACCTCAACTCTAAATTCCTTCATTGGTATAATTCTTAATTTTCCTCTCTCTGGGATTTCCTAGAAAGAGGAGAATTCATAGAGAGTCCCACTTGGAATCAAAGAAGCAAATAAAATAGCTTCTCTTAGTACCTTTCATGAGGCTGTTCTAGAAGAAGGGTGGTGGTTACGTGGGTGGTATACACACAGGGGCTGCTGTGTATTAGACTAGAAAGTAAAACACAGGATGGGATTGCCTTTTGACTGCTGTTTCTTTTTCTCTGCAAACCTCTTCTGACTGTAGCAGAGGTATAGAGACTCTGTAGCAGCCCAGTATTAGCCATGAGCTTCCCAGAAAGAAAATTCATTGAGGTTCTCTGGAGAGGTGATGAAAAATAAGTATCAGCGTTTGGTACAAACGCACCACCCAACACCAGAGGTGCAAAACAGCCGTTCCTTATAGCTGGTCGAACTCCTTCGGGATCTGTGTACACACATGTACACACTCATACACACACACACACCATACCCAAAATGTCTAAAAAATATGCCCATGTTTGTAGACATACCTAGAGAAATATATCCCACTCCTTTGCATATTTCCACTCAAATTCAAACACATATGTCCATACAGTATGCACACATACATGACTTTCACAGGTGTTTTATGAATATATGCACCCAGCTGTGCCCCCTTTCCAAGCTCCTGATTGCAGGGTGGGGTCCAGTGAAGGTGAAGGAGAGAGTGTCTGAATATGAGCTGTCACTAAGTGTGTCACTAAGTGTGTCACTGACTACGGGCCACAAACACATAGAAATTGTTTATTCATTATTCACTATTTGGAACCATCCACTGCTCTCCAGTTACCTCTATGATATCAAGTGTCAATGAGTCACACTATTCCGAGCAGAGTATAGCTCAGGGTTGTGCAGCACGAGCTTTGCTCAAACTTGGTACAAATCTGAGCTTCCCTACTTACTTTGCATAAATGATTTAACCTCTCTGAGACTTAGTTTCAACCTTTGTAAAATGAGCACAATAATACTCACCTCATATAGCTTTTGTTTGAAATAGGTGATTATGTGTAGTGCCTGGAACAAAGTAGGGGCATGGTGCTCAACAAATGGAACTATTACTGTCACCATCATTTTGGGGCCTTGGAGATGTAAAGAAGTAGTACATAAAAGAGATATTCTTCTCCCTTCCATGGTTTTCAAATTTCATCAATGAGACAAGATAAATGCATGTAGAGTAGAAGGACACAAAACCTGAAACACTTACTTGATCCATAGCAGGCAACTTAATCTCCTAAATCCAAGCCCTGCTTTAAAATTTTACCACATTTCAGTGCTCTAATAAGTTGTTATTTTTCTTCTGTCATTCATCATCCCCACACCTCACTGCCATACATAAACCACACATCCACCCAGCCTTTCATTTCAGGAGTTGACTGGAGAATTCTTGAGAAAACAAATATTTTGAGATTTCATTGTGTATATTCCCATTTCTGGGCAAGAGCCCATCTGAGGCATTCTACACCCAAGTGAGCACAGCCAGAGAGCCTGCATCTTCCCATCTGCCCCATCACCCTCTAATCTCAGACAGTGTTTCCTATGTTCAATCTCAATCTGTGTTCCTTCAATATTGGCCTCTTTATATCACTCATTCTGATTGGGGATGATGTACTCAAACCTTCAAAGGATGAAGAAAATTCAAAAATGCCCACTTAGTAATACCGTTCTTTTGCCTATCACTCCAGGTCTCTGGAAGTATAGATGTCACATATTTTTGTTATTAACCCATTAAAATTAGTCAAAAGATCCCTTAAAAAGCATAATTTAGCCCCTATAATTATATAATCCCTCATGCCATCACCTGTTCTCTCCTTAAGGCTTTGGAAGATGAAATTGTCCTCATTTCCAGGACAGGCAATTAAGAAGTCCTATTTCATCCCCCAACCTCCACGTCTCCTCAATAAGTGTCATTTTCACATTATCACTCGTCTGATTAAGGGACAGTACAACCCTGAGGCTAGGCATGACTGATGTGACATTTTCAGTCCATTCAGGCATCATATGAAGGAGAGGAAACACAATTGGCCGCAGACCTGACCTATGCAGGGCTTGCCCCATGGGAGCCCCTGAGGACCAGGACAAATCCAGTGTGGGAACAGTGGGCATTTTCCCAAAGTGAGCAGAGTGCTAAGCCCTGCCATAGTGACTGGCACGGGAGGCCTTCTCCCTCTTCCCCAAATTCAATTGCCTCAGCATAGGCCCCTCCTCTTGTGCTCCCAATCCCAAAATTTTCAGACCTTCCATAGTGCTCATTTGCGGCCAGACACCTGTCATCCATCATCTAAGGCCAGTACTTCTCAAACCTGAAAGAGCATACAAATCACTTGGGATCCTGTTAAAAATGCAAATTCTGATTCAGTAGGTCTGGGTTGGGGCCTGAGAAACTGCTTTTCTAACAAGCTCCCAGGTGACAACCTTGTTGCTGATCCATGGACCACACTATGAAGAACAGAGTCTACATGACTGTAGCAGGTGCTCCAACTGTCTCCCATGAAAAGTCTATGTGTCCACATCCTCTGTCTGTCTGTCCTCCAGATGGCAATAATCATTTCTCATCACTTCCTGATTCAGGAATCTCACTCCATGGCACAATACACAATACAAACCTGGCTCATAAATTCCCTTCAAATGTGAAAACACATCCCTCACAAGAGTCTCATTCTTTCATGACTCTTAAAGGTCCCTGTAGACTAGAATTACTGTCCCAATTGTTTTCCAACTCACCTGTCACTCTTCTATTTCCCAAATTGTTCCATAGGCATCCTCCTCCAAGAAGAGTCTCTTGACCAATTTCTCTCTCAGTTTCTACTCAGACTTTCCCTTCCAAAGTCATGATGCTTCATTCCCTAACCAGTTAATAATTCCTCCTATTTCAGTCCGTTTTCTCCCCATTTTGGGTATCAGTTGTCTCTCCTCCAGGAATCTTAGATGCTCTCATGAAGCTTTTATAATAGTCTCTCAAAAAAACCATCTAAAGGAGTAGGTAAGTATATGGATAATCCTGCCTCTAGCAGGCTTCCCCGGAGTCACCTGCTTCTGTTGGGAACACGAGAAATTCCACAAATAAGAAAGTAGTTTCCTATACCTCCCTCCCACCACAAGGCCCATACATACATATGACAGAAAAGCACTAGCTCTCCTGTACCAAAGCATAAAACTCTTGACTGCATCAAGAAAGATGCCTGTTGTGCCCACGCTGGAACCAGACTCATTTTCAGGGATTCCCTTGAGACAGAGCAGGTTGGGCCTTCTATCAATTTCACTATTTCCAGCCCCTCCCCACAGCCTATAGGAAACGATGTAGTGGGACTAGGGGAGGTCATGTCAGGTATTCCCCCTCTCCAGCACCCCCCCAGGCCTGTATTTTCCCTGTTGCTCTTAGAATGAACAATACTGTTCTTACTGCTGGCTGTAGAGGAAGGGGAGAAACTGCTTTGCCCTGAGAAAGATCCCACTCTGATGCAACAGACAGGACAGTTACCAGAACTCAGGCATAGCCACACAAAGACAAAAGCAAGTGCCTGAATATACTTCTGAATTCTCGGTAGAGATCTAGTTACAGTTCTAGATATAGTTCTAGATGGGGAGAGATACTGGTTGTTAAGGACGTTTCCCAGAAATAGTTTTAAAGTAGTAGCACAGTGCTAGCCTGAAGGGATGGAGAATTTTCTGTACCAAAGATATATGTAAGGCTCAGTTCAATTTTTTTTAAAGATTTTATTTATTTATTCGACAGAGATAGTGANGACAGCCAGCAAGAGAGGGAACACAAGCAGGGGGAGTGGGAGAGGAAGAAGAAGGCTCATAGCGAAGGAGCCTGATGTGGGGCTTTATCCCATTAATGCCGGGATCACACCTGAGCCGAAGGCAGACGCTTAACCGCTGTGCCACCCAGGCGCCCCGGCTCAGTTCAGTTTAACATGAATTTGTTGAATATTAATTATATGTCTGGTGCCCTTTGGATGCTCTGGGGGAGTGAACAAGATACCCTCCTTATCTGTGCTGGTGTGTGTATGTGTGTGTGTGTGTGTGTGTGTGTNNTATTTATATATATATATATATATATATATATATATATATGCCTGAGTTCTGGTGACTGTCCTGTCTATTCCATCAGAGTGGAATCTTGCTCAGGATCTGCTGCTTGTTGGGCCCCTGTTGGAAATGCTGTAGCCCGACTGTTCTGCGGATCCCAGTTTATGACAACCTCTAGCTGAGACCCACTCCTCGGCTCACTCTTTGCAGCCAGCTTCCCCTCTCCGATACCTGGGAGCTCTGCCACACTCAGGCACCCTCAGTCTTTCTGTAACCCTGAGGGTCCTGAGACCACACTGTCCCAGCAAGGTTCCCACCCCCACTTAGTCACTGGAGTGACATCCCTCACTAGAGCAGACTTTTAAAAGTCCCAATTTTGTGCTCCTCTGCTCTATCACTTTCTGGTAGCAGGCTGACAGAGCCCCCCCTGCCCCAGTCTATCTTCCCGTATATTGCCTCAAATTCATTTCTCCTCATGTCCTACCTTGCAGAAAGTGGTCGCTTTTCTGTTCATAGAAAAAAAGCTATTCTTTTCTTTGATCTCCAGTTGAGTTCGTAGGTGTTCAAAATGGTTTGATAGCTATATTGCTGAATTCCTGAGACCAGACGAAATTTAGGTCTCCTGCTCCTCTGCTGTCTTGGACCACCCACCAACTGAATTTTTTAAAAAATGATATACATCTACATTGTGAAATGATTCACTATGATTTCCAACAATGGTATTTTAATCTAAATATTTCATTAAATGAAGGTAAATGTTCAGAGGGAGACTTTGTTTCCCTCTCTTCGTCTTTGCATGTGGACAGGCTTCAGCTGGAGCTCTGGTTTTCTATGTGTGGTCCCTAGACTAAGTATCAGCATCACTTCGGTACTTGTTAGAAGTACAAGTTCTGGGCCCCACCCATGCCTACTGAATTCCAAAGGCTGGGAGCAGGGCCCAGTAATCTGTGTTTTCACAAGCCCTCCAGGAGAGGTGACACCAACCAAAGTTTGAGCACCACTGAGCAAAGTCCTATTCCTGGCCACTCTCCAGCCCCTCTCTCACTGTGACTTTGATTAATGAGTTGAAGAGATAGCACTGAGCATGCCCAGTTCATCCCCTTCCAGTTTTTGTTCATTTCCTTTTTTTATCCAAACCAACATGTCCACAGAACACATGTATTCCAACCTCTCATCCACAAGAAAATTTAGTAAAAGCAGGTTCTCTCCCATAGTGGAAGGTGAAGGGTGCTCCGGACTACTGGTGGTGAAGAGTAAGTCTGTCTAATGTAGTGCTGCAGGATTAGCGAGCCAAGTAGGCTGCAGATCTAAAGCTGACAGTTTAATCATCTGTCTCTATGTCATGATTATCAATAGATTCCAACACAGGAGGGGAAATGGAATGTTATTTATTGGACATCTCCAGCTCCAACAATGAGTTCTGTGAAAAGTGGGCAGGATAAAGGTTCAGATCATGTGCAGTAGAGAGACCTACTTAAGAGAATAACAGGACAGGGGCACCTGGGTGCACAGCGGTTAAGCGTCTGCCTTTGGCTCAGGGCGTGATCCCGGCATTATGGGATCGAGCCCCACGTCAGGCTCTTCTGCTATGAGCCTGCTTCTTCCTGTCCCACTCCCCTTGCTTGTGTTCCCTCTCTCACTGGCTGTCACTATCTCTGTCGAATAAATAAATAAAATCTTAAAAAAAAAGAGAGAGAGAGAGAGAATAACAGGACAGAAGAACCAGAGGAAATCCTAGAATTTCTTATGTACCCAGAACTTTACAAATGATCAGTTGTGTCCTTTCATGTTACAGATAAATAAGCAGAGCATGGAAGGAACTGAGTGGCTTGCTTAAGGTCAAATTGCTAGTAGTGGTGGAAACAGGATGAGAACACAGGACACGTGGCTCTCAGGTGTGCAGTTTCTGATCAGGTGGACCAAAGCAGACAACAGTAGAGAAACTTTAAAGTCCAAGAATGTGGATATCACTAAGAGAAGTACCAACCCAGAGATTTCCAGCAAGCATTGGGGCTCAAAGCTAAAGTGCTTTGTGCTCAGAGGAAACCTCTGGCTCCAGTCCACCTGTGCACGCTCTGTTGTCCCCTCACACAGTCACGGCTCAAGCTACACAGCCTGCTCACTGTGCTCTGAACACAGCTTCCTTCTCCTGTGATTTTCCTCCTGGTGTTCTCACTGCCTACAATCTCTCCCTGCTGCCCATGTGTGGAAAATCTTATCTCTCCCTGGAAAGAGCCAACTCAAACGCCATTCCTTTACGAAGTGTTCTCTGATTTCACCAATCAATCCTCACCACTCTGCCAGCCACAAATGATCATCCTTCACTCTGAATTCCCAAGACATTTTATTTTTATATTACTTATGACAACACATTCTACCTAGTATTATAGCAATGCTTAACCCTTATTTTAGAATATAACCCCTTAAGGGGAGTGGCCATATTATCTCTTTTTGTTTTGTTATTCTAGTTTCTTTTATTTTTTTTATTGCAGTATAATTCACATACAGTGTTGTCATATGAGTCTCAGGTGTACAATGTGATTCAACAATTCCACACATTTCTCAGTCTTCATCAAGATAAATTTACTCTTAATTCCCTTTATCTGTTTCACCTATCCCCCAAATCACCTCACCTTTGGCAAACACGAGTTTGTTCCTTGCACTTAAAAGTCTGGTTTGAGGGGCGCCTGGGTGGCACAGCAGTTAAGCGTCTGCCTTCGGCTCAGGGCGTGATCCCGGCGTTATGGGATGGAGCCCCACATCAGGCTCCTCCACTGGGAACCTGCTTCTTCCTCTCCCACTCCCCCTGGTTGTGTTCCCTCTCTCGCTGGCTGTCTCTGTCTCTGTCGAATAAATAAATAAAATCTTTAAAAAATAAAGTCTGGGTTGGGATTTTTGTTTGTCCTTTGTTTGTTTTACTTCTTAAGTTCCACACAGGAGTGGAATCATATGGTATTTGTCTTTCTCAACTGACTTACTTCACATAACATTATAACTCCAACCATGTTGTTGAAAATGGCAAGATTTCATTATTTTTTATGACTAATTAATATTACATTGTGTGTGGATACATGTGTTTGTGTGTGTACCTCATCTTCTTTATCCATTCATCTATTGGGATATCTGGGTTGCTTTCATATCCTGGCTATTGTAAATAAGGCTGCAATAAACAGAGGGGTGCATATATCTTTTTGAATTCATGTAACTGAAAAGATTTGCACTGAAAAGGAAACCATCGACAAAACAAAAAGGCAATCTATTGAATGCAAGAAGATATTTGCAAATGATATATCCAATAAGGGATAAATATCCAAAATACATAAAGACCTTACACAACTCAATACCCAAAAACCCAAATAATCCATTAAAAATACAGGCAGAGGTCCAAACAGACAATTTTCCAAAGACATACCAGATGGCTAATATACACATGGAAAGAAGCTCAGCATAACTAATCATCATGAAAATGTAAATTAGAATTACAATATGATATCACATCACACCTGTCAGAATAACTAAAAACAAAAAGACAAGAAATAACAAAGACTGGCAAGGATAAGGAGGAAAAGGAACCCTCATGCTCTGTGGGTGGGAATGTAAATTGTTGCTGTCATTATGGAAAACACTTGGGAAGTTCCTCAAATTTTAATTATTTATTTATTTTAAAGATTTTATTTATTTATTTGAGAGAGAGAGATATCATGAGTGGGGGCAGGGGCAGACAGAGTAGCAGGCTTCCACTGAGCGCAGAGCCCAATGCAGGGCTCTATCCCACAATCATGAGATCATGATCTGAGGCAAAGACAGGCACTTAACCCAGATACCCAGATGCCCCAGGAAATTCCTCAAAATTTAAAAATAAAACTACCATATGATCCAGTAATTCCAACACTGGATATTAACCCTGAGAAAATAAAAACAATACTAGTTTCTTTTAGTAATAACTTTTTGAAAGCCAATATGCAGCTATAGATACAACTGAAAAGCAGACAAGTTAAAAAAAAAAAAGAAAGAAAGCAAAGACACATTCTTCACTCCACAATAACTACAGAGGTTTATTAGTGTTCCCTCACATATATCCCATGGGAGTCCGATATTCCATGTGCTCAAGAGTACTCCCCATTATTGCGCAGGCAAAGAGAGGGCATTCAGGTGTGATGTTATCAAGCTAAATACGTACTGGCACTGCTGAGTTCAAGATCTACTGTTTGGGCCCTTAAGGCTGTGATGAATCCCAGAGGCGAAGTAGATAACAAACCCAATCAGCATCCAGACACCAAACCGGGCCCAGGTGGCAGCTGTCATCTGCATCAAAAGGCAAACATTCACAAAGATGCTCAGGAGTGGGAGGAGAGGCAGAGCAGGGACCTTAAAGGGAAGGGGAGTGGAGCTCTGTGGCTGTCTCCAGATGACCACAGTGATCCCAGTGATGAGCGTCAGGAGCAGCACGACTACTGTGATGGGACCTGGGTCTCCAGAAAGCAGACCTGGCCAGTGGGCCAGCACCAGGCAGAGGAGAGTCAGCAGCAGAGCAAGCAGTGAGGAGCAAACATAGACAACCCGGCCAGAGAGTGGAGTGGGGGTGGGGCTGCCTGGAAAAAACAGTCCCTGTAGAGTCAGCTTCTCTGCTGCAGGTCCATTCTCCTCCTGCATCTGCACTTCATTTCCCCCGTTCTCCTCCTGCACCTGTGCTTCATTTCCCCCATTCTGCATCTCAGGCTCATACCTGAGGATGAGAACACTAAAAGCCAGTAGGGAGAAAACTAGCAGCCCCCCAAATGAAATGAGGTCCAAGAGATCAGTGAATCCAAAGAAGAATGTCATGATTGCTGCAATAATGCCAAAGCTTACAGTGGACACGATGCGGGCGTGTATCCTGGTTTGGATCCTGGCAAGGACAGGGAACAGCAGGCCATCCTGTGCCATCATACATATCACCCGATGTATGGGGAACATAAAGACTGAGAACCTTGCAGAAACACTACAGAAAAATCCAAAAGCTACAGCGTAGTAGGCAGGGGCCCAGCCAATATGGAGAAATGCCTCAGGCAAGGTGCTCCCTGGTCGAAGCTGGTAGTAAGGCACCATAAGTGTAAGTGCCGAAAAGACACCAAAATACACCAAAGAGCTGATGAGAAGTGAAATCACGATGCCCATGGGGATGGAACGCTCAGGGTTTTGGGCTTCTTCAACTTTGGTAATAATAATGCTGAAACTTACAAATGCATAGAAACAGGTAGCTGATCCTCGGAGAAGCCCCTGGAAGCCAAAAGGCATGAATCCTCCAGAGCCCAGAGGGCCCAAGCCAGACGTGTCATTGAGTCCAGCCTGTACGTAGTCCTCTTCTGTGAGCTTCCAATTGTGCAAGTCCCCCTTCATGAAGCCAGACATGATGACAAAACTGAGAACCAAAATGTTCACTGATGTGACCACATTGGTAAACAGGGAAAGCTGCTTCATGTTCCAAGTCAGCAATTCCAAGAGCAATAACACAAGGAACATAACAAAGAAGCCTAGAATTTCTGCAAAGACACCGGGAACATGTGGTGAAATGGTCTCTTGGAAGGCCTGAAAAATCTTGTTCCCAAAAAGGTGGTCCAACGCTAAGGTCCAGGCCCAGATCCTAATGGCTATAGAAGCAACATTGGAGAGGATGAGGTTCCAGCCAGTGATGAAAGCCCAGATTTCACCCATAGTGACATAGGTGTAGAGATATGAAGAGCCAGAATAGGGAACCCGGGCACCAAACTCTGCATAGCACAGCCCAGCCAACAATGAAGTTAGGCCTGCCACCAACAAGCAGATCACAATGGCTGGTCCTGCTTGACTGCCAGCCATCTCACCAGCCAGAATGTACACACCTATACCCACTGTGCGGCCCACACCCAAGGCCACTAAATCCAGAGTGCTCAGGCTTCTGGCAGGGGCAGTTTCAGCCACAGGTGGCTCCAGTGGACGTCTGCTTACCAGCTTTCTACCAAATCTGCGAAGTGCCTGACACAGCATTGTAGCTAGATTTGAAGAGGATTCTAGAATCAGGGAGCTGTAGCAAGCCCAGGGAGCAGACAGTCTCAGATCAGGTTCAGTGAGGTTGAGTTAAGCCAAGTTGCACTGGGGATGCTTCAGTCGGTTGCTCAGGCTTCAGAGCTGCTGCTTCATATTTCTTCTGGTATGTGCTCTCCCTCCATAATGCCTAAGACATGGTAAACAATAAATATTTACTGAACCCATTATTTAATCCACTAGCCAAAACTCAGAAATCACATGTCATCTGCTACAGCCCAGCTATCACAGAAACTGACACCAAAAGACATCATAGAAAACTCAACCCTGCTTCCCCCTCCCCAGAAAAAGTACCAAATACCTCCCAACATTCTCCTTTTTACACACCACATGACATAATCCCATTTGAGTTCATCTAACTCATGCAGTGTCATGTACTAATCAAGCTGTAAGGCATAACACGGCATGAATGTACTGTGCAAGAATTTTCACATGGGATGTGTGTGCAGGGCTTGAACGTGAATTATGACACATTAACTCACAGATTAGCAGGCCTCATTGTAATTACAGACCCATTTTCTAAATATCATCTGAGTTTAAAATACAAATATTGTGGGGCGCCTGGGTGGCACAGCGGTTAAGCGTCTGCCTTCGGCTCAGGGCGTGATCCCGGCGTTCCGGGATCGAGCCCCACATCAGGCTCCTCTGCTGTGAGCCTGCTTCTTCCTCTCCCACTCCCCCTGCTTGTGTTCCCTCTCTCGCTGGCTGTCTCTATCTCTGTCGAATAAATAAATAAAATCTTTAAAAAAAAATACAAATATTGTTCCTCCAGTCTTAAAACCCTTGGCCCCAACATCAGCTAGCCAAGGTCAGATGGCACTTTGGCCCCCTTTCTCCTCATTCTGCATCATCCATTTATCTGTACTGATAGTCAAGAATGTACAGTCCACCCCTTCCCTTTCTGCACCTAGGTGGACAGGGGTGCTGTGAATAGAGAGGAGGAGGGAGAAAGGGGCAGCACCCTCATAACCACCTGCAAGAAGGAGAGGACCAGGCTGTCCTGGGAAAGAAACACTGGAAAAATTGGGAAGGCAGGAAACCCAGGGTCCATCACTGAGAAGGGAGAGGAGCAAGGAAGGTGGTTTTGTAAATTCTGACATTCAATACACCTCACCCAAAGCAATCAGGAAAAATTCACTACATCTTTATGTCCACAGTTATGAGAGTGTGATGGATAGGGGAAAAGAAGAAAGTCACCTAGTTCAGTAGCTCATGAACAAAACAGTTCCTTCGGTCTCCTCCCTCTCTGGGTTCCAGGAGAGAAGGTGAGCTCACTTCTGCAGACAGTCTCCTCACTGGCCACACTGTGCTCTACGCACACCCTGTGCCATCAGTGATGTCAGCTGCCAGGGGCCTGGAGATTCTGCCCTGCTCTGTGAGCTTGTAGTAAAACACTCTCTTGTAACTTCCTATGAATTTTTCACAAGTTTTTTGACACCCACAAACCATTGTCTGAATATATCAAAAATATGTTTTCTTAATGAACAAACTCCACATGTGTTTCCTCCTTCCCCCTCTTCCCCAGCTGCTATTCAAATGGCCCCTCCTCAAGGGGAGCAAGGCCTTGGATGAACAATTCACAGCAATGCCCAGAAATGAGTAATGGAGATCAGAGAACAAAGTCATGCAGCCCCCACTCTCCTCCCTACTCAGTTTTTGGTTTTGAGAGAATTATAGGAAACTTTGTCAGAGGTTACTAAGGACAGAAAGGTCTCGTCAAAATTGCAAAGTCTTCTCTATGGATTATCAAAAGGACCTCTTGGGTTATGGCCTGAACTTCTGTCTACAAATCCATCTAGATTCCTTATTTGCCACCCACCAGTTCCAATGTTATGATTTATCAACGAGCACATGAGATAGATAAGGAGGGTCAATTCTTAACTTATGGAATCTTTCTACACTATTTGAGCTGTCCCCGACCCACAACAGGCTTCAAACCCTTCCGTGGTTCCACACTGCCCTTTCTTCTCAATCCTTCCTTTCTTCATAGTCTGACCTGTGCTTATTCCTCCAGCCTCATCCCCAGCCTAGTTCCTGCTCCAGCTGTGAAATCTGACACTCACCCTCTTCCCTTGCCTCTATTGCCCCCTTATACTTAATATAATCTACCTACCACTTAATATTTAAATCTGATCCGAAGTCCCAAAATTTGAAAATCAAATAGTCTTTATAAATAGCTAGCCTCAAAATCATCCCCTAAACCTTGAGCCTCTTTGTTAGCCCTCATGAGACAATGAAAACAGTTTTATTCCATATAATTTGCCTTGAAACCCTAAGGACTCTAATTAGACACCCTCATCCATGCTGGTGCTAAAGACGCGGTGGTCCTAGGCTGACTGAGTTAGACCAGGCATGAAAAATGCAGGAATAATTAATAATAATAATAATAATAATCTTTTTATAATATTAATATCTTTGCCTGCAGATGCCTCATCTTATTTCTGGAAAGGGAAGTGTTGGGTACTTTAGTGTTCGGAAAAATGACCATTATGGCAGAAATGCTGGATGTGAGCGCTGGCCCTTCCATAGGACTACATGAACTCAATCAATTCTCTCACTCTCTCTAAGCCTCAGTCTCCTTGTCCACAAGGGACCTCACCTGACCTCCATCACTGGATCAGCATGAGAATTCAGTGAGGAGATACAAACCATCACACACTGCTGGTAGGAGTGTCACTGGGGCCACCATCCTGAGGCACCGGTTTAAGAACGCACACACCCTCCCAATCCGCAATCCCTGTCCCTCCAAGGTGCACACCCCCAGGAAACTCTCTCCTTAGTCCATAAGGAGCCCACATGAGCACGTTCATCACAGGACTGTTTGTGGTGGCAGAAGTGGGAGCTGTGCCAGCGCCTGTTACTAGAGGAATATGTAAGCAAAATATGCCCTGTGCACAATGAAATATGACACAGCGCTCAGAGACAATAAACCAGATTCACAGACAGCAATTGGATTGGAACAATGTTAAGCAAGAAAATTAAAAGCAGGATGATGTGTATTGCCCAATGCCATTTATGTACATTTAAAAAACAGCCCAAAAATATTGTGTATTTGTCAAGGATATGCATATACTTTGTAAAAATGTCACATTGTTCCTCTGCTCAAAACCTTCCTTGTCTCACTTTTTATTCAGAATAGAAGCCAAAATCTGCATTTACAAACCTACAAAATCCTACAGTATTTGTCATTGACCCAGCTACCACTCAGCCTTCTATTTCTCTTCCCACTCATTTTTCTCTAGCCATTGGCCTCCTAACCACTCAGGCCTCCTAAAAGAGCAGGGAAGACCCTGCCTCAGGGCCTTTGTACCTATTGTCTTGTATAACTGCACTACTTCTAGTCCAGATATCCACATGGTTGCTTCCTTCACTTTATTTGGTGAAATAGCACATTTGTAGCACAGTCTTCCTGATTTCCCCCTGTAAAAAACCAGAGTCCACTCCTAAGCACCCATAATGTACCTTATCCTCCTGCCCTATTTTATTTTCATAGCACTTACCATTATTTAACATACTATATGTGTTACTTATTTGGTCATGATTTGTCTTAAGCCAAAAGAATGGAAGCTCCTTGAAAGCAGGATATTTTTTTTTTTTGGTGTTTGGCTCCTGGCTGTATTCCCCACACCTACAACTGTGGCTGACACATAGTCAGCACTGTATTTGTGGAATGGATGAATATATCTAAATACACATACAGAGCATGGACTGGAAGAGCATTTGTCAAGTACACTAACACAAGTGCCTCCAGTGAGGAAGAGAAATGAGAATAGAGATAAGGATGAACTGGGAGAATAAAACGCTTTGAAAAGGGGCCTGACAGGAAGCGATAGTGTGAACAAGCCATGACTAAGGGAGGGACTGACTCCACTCTGTGCACTGCACCTTCAACACAGAAATTGCAGGAGGTAATGTTGTGAGAGCCCCTGGTACAGAGCCTGATAAATGGCAGGCATTCAGTAGGTTTAACCTGAAGGGGAGCCGGAATCCTGTAATGGTCAGGATGTGGAGAATACAGAGAAGGAACACCTGCTAGAAAGAGGGTGAAGAAGAGGGAAGATGGGCACCTGTCCTACTAGTTCCCTCTGAACCCATTTCCCTTTTCCCAATTCCTCTTTCTCCTTCAGCTCCTTCAACAGTCCTTGGACACTCCTGCAGTTGGCACTAAGGATGCTTGTACCATGTTTCTCTCTCTAAGGTACTGTCCCCAGCCACCTACCTCCCAACAAAGACACAACAGTGGTTCTTCACATTTGTCAAATCACAGACCCCTCTGAGGTTGGTCACCTCAAAAAAAAAATTTTCATGCACCCTTCTGAAGTCCATCCATGGACCCCTGAGCAGGAATCCCAGAGGAGGACCATCTGAATGGAGGATCGGAGAAGGGTAATGCTTGATAATTTCTGTTTCCCTCATCTGTGTTGTGCAGGGTGGTCCTTGCACTCTTCCCACTTTTCCTGAAGATGAGGGAAAGTGGGCCTACAGACAAAGCATGAAGATACCAGAGAAGCAACCCAAAGAACAAAACATCTAGGAACTAAATAATCATATTTTATGATGCCAACAGAAGCAGGCAGAACAAAAAATGAAAAAACAAACTTACATATTAGAAAACAAACTGATGATTAGGAATCCTCAGAGAGCCTACAACAAACCCAGTTTATAACAACACAGAGAAACATCGTCAAACGTCATGTTCAGAAATGCCCTTCTCCATGCTATAACTTTGATTATTTCAATGGTTTATATTAGTCTAAACTCTCTGACCCAGCTGACAGAGTCCCACCCTAATTCTCCCCCTACCTTCAGACACATCATCTCCTTCCTAACTCAGCTCCTCACATCCTGACTTACCCTTCCTGGGATGAGCCTGTGGCCTGGGTAAGTACCTGCCATGGCAGGGATGCCCTCCTCACTCTTTCTGTCCAGACTTGACCCTGCAGCCTCTCTTGGCCCTATTCTACAACCTTCCCTCCACGCCAAAGTAGCCTTTCCTAAGCCATCCTGACTGATCCCCATCTCCAACTTTCCTCCCCTTCCCACCAGCCCATTCCAATGGTCAGCTGAAACTAATTTTCCCTGTCTGCTGGTGTCCTGGGTGTGTCACTTAAATTCCTTCACAGTCTAAAAGCTTCCAGAGGACTGGTCCAGGATCTATATGCCTCCTCATTCTGGATTCGTCACTCCCATCTCCAAACCTCACTACACAGGACAAGGGTCTGCTCATAATTGTACCAAGCAACCATAAGAGGCATTTAGGACAGAAAAAAAAATGAATATAGAGATGTATTGATTGACTACTACATTTTGACATTCCTAGAAGTAGGGCTTTTTTTTAAGACAAAGGGCCAAATAGAGGTAGAAACAGGAGACTAGAACATGCTCAATCATATGTTTCAAGAGCTTTTCCTGAGGGCATTTCCTCATGAAGACCCTGGGTCTGTGATTCTCAGTATAGTTAGGAAACAGTCTCTTTCAAAGGTGGTGCTTGGCGCAGAGGAGGTTTTCAAGAAATGCAGAGAGGGGACAGGGAACATGACGGCAGCTTGTATGAATCCCTGATACCCCAGGCTCCCACTTCCCTCCCTCCTCCCTGTGTTTTTCTCATTCTCTGAGCTCCTTCCAAACTCCAGAACAAAAGTTCCATCCCAAGCAGTCAAAAGGAACTCTTGTCAAATCCAACAATCCACCCACTACATTGAAGGCTGTCTTGCTTTCCCAGAGAAGACCCCTGCCACTCTCCTTTGTCCTGGAGGTCACTGTGTTCACTCCTCTGTCTCTGAGAAGGGTACTGCCCTCACTCTGGACTTTTCCTGCCAAAACATTTGTTCACGTCAGTAAGTTCCACTGGTTCCTGCGGTTGGGGGTTAACACTCCTGCCAATCAGGAAATTGGCCTTGTGGCTCCTCCTAACCTAAACAGCTTCAAGGTTAGTGTGGACACCAGTTGCTTTGCTCGAAGTTTGATAATGACTTGAGAGGAAGGCTAATGAAGCTGTTCAATCATTATTTTCAAGTTCAAAGTTTCAGAAATATGGACTTTATTTTTTATAATAATTTTTTATTACTTTATGTTAGTCACCATACAGTACATCCCTAGTTTTTGATGTCAAGTTTCATGATTCATTACTTGCATATAACACCCAGTGCACCATGAAATACATGCCCTCCTTACTACCCATCACCGTCCTGTCTTTAAATACAAAGTCTCCAGAAATTACATCAATCCCTTTGTATCCAAGCACTGCTCTTCCTGATCCCAAAATGTATAAAACTCCCTTCCTCCTTAAAATTTCAAGACAATGAAAACTCCAGAGCCAATCAAACCAGTGGCTTAAACAAGTAAAACAATTTTTGGATACTTGAGCTTCCCCAGAGTTTCTCAATTCCTCACTCAAGCAGCCCTGCAACTCAGGTAGGGGGCAGTCAGGAATAGAAGAGTTCAGGGTGAGAGCTTGAAATAGTCGTAGGTGTGGTGCATGTGTAACCAACACTTCTAGAGTGGAAACAGGTCAGAATACATACCAAAAGTAAACAGAGCAAAAGCCACTATTAACACTGGAGCTGAGTCTCATACCCAAGAGCAGAAGAAATTAGTTAACAAAACTAAATGAAAAAAGGAATCTGCCCATTTTCTCTGTTTGTGCCTTCTCTAGAAGTCTGTGTCTAATCATGGTCCTTTATTTATTCATTCAACAAATACAATGACCCCATTTATTCAGCACTGTGGATAAAACAAAGAAAAACACAAACACCATTCCACTCAAGTTGCTAACATTTCTGCAGTAGGAAGCAAAGAATAAACACATAAGGAATATATGTTGTGTCGGATTTGTAATCAGCACTGCGGAGAAAAGGAGCGTAAGAAAAGGTTAAGATGTGCTCAGAGTGGGTGTCGTGATTTTACAATGGGTGGTTCAAGACAGCTTCACCTTCACACTGTTGTGCAACCCTCACCACCATCTGTCTCCAGAACTTGTGATTCTTCCTCAGCTGAAACTCTGTACCCATTAAACAGTAACTCCCCATTCTTCCCTCCCAGCAGCCCCTGTCAACCACCATTCTACTTTCTGTCTCCTAAAGTGATCATTCTAGGCACCTCATATATCTTGCCTTCCAAACCCAGCCTTCTTCCTCTCTGGCTCTATCTCAGTTTTCCTGCCAATTCTACAAACAGGAGAAATCACTTACCTGTGGGCTTTCTCTGACTCAGAGGAGAAACACTTAGGAAGAAAGTGCAAGCAAAGCTCAGGGACCAGGAAGGAGTTTGGCAAAGCAGAGTCAGGACATGGAGTGGAGCTTAGCAGGTCCCTCCCTCGGAGAGTTAAGGTTCTCAGAGAGGCAGGGCCCTCAGGAGGCAGGGGCCTGGGAAGGATGTGACAGTAGGAAGGAGGTGGTTTAGCTGGAATCCTGAAGGAAAGCTGGATGTGGCAATGGAAGATAGTGGGGCCCTGCATGGGAGAGGAGATGGACTGAGGGCTTAATGGGGCTTTGCTGGAGACATTTTGGCAGCAAGACATGAATTTAAAATTAAACGAGCTTTCCAAGGTTGTGGGTATGGAGCAGGTCCTGGATGGCACGAGGAGAGTGTGGGGATCCTGGTGGAGCTGAGCCTGTGGTGATTTGGGGTGCAGTCCCAGATCCAGCTACAGAGCCCACTCAGCAGTCCTGTAAACAAGGACAGAAGCACCTCCCCCCACCCAGGTGCCTCTCCCAGAATCTCCTAAAGGTTCCTCTACCACCACCATCCCTACCCTCTCAACCCCAGGTTCCTATCACTCCAAAAATAAAGGGAACTGGCTCAAGCTTCACGAGGAGGGATTTCCTGAGACAGTAAATCAGTGTTCATAGCATATTCTAACTGAATGTGCATTGAGCCTTGTGCTGGAGGAAGTAACAAGAAAGACCCAGTCCCTGACTACAGAGCTTCCTGCTCTAGACAATCATAATGTAGCACTTCTAAGACCCTGAAACAGTGACCAAAGGAAAGTGCTTCCTTCTTCACAGAATGTTAATCTTCAGAGACAAGACTTCTCAGAGCTGGAGAAGGTGGGACCTACTTAGAGACCTGGGGCTGAATGCACAAGTGATGGACCAACAAACCATGGGTCTCAAGGGAAAGGGGCACCACAGCCTCTACTTGATAGTGCAGAGATGCCTCCAAGCCCTCAATTACCTGCGCTAAAGACTGTGGAACAGGTGGAGGGAGGGGAGAGTGGAGTGGCAGCAGGTCCCTAAAGGGAGAGAGTCTATACTAACTATAAGAAGACAGAGCATTGGACTTGGAGCAGAAAGAACTGCTCCAGATCTCAGGAAGAGCCTTCCCTGAGGAAAACCTACAAATCACAATGACCTTCCCATAACAGATCTCCAGGAGACATGGACCAAGGGCACTAATTGAGCACCTTCTGTATTCCAGGCGCTATGCTGGATAGTGGATGAGTGACCAGCCAAGACTTCAGAGCCAGAATTCCTAGAGGCAAAGGAGCCAGGCAGGATTGGCAGGATGGCTGTCATGACAAACAGTAAGGGAGACACATCTGGGTGTTTGATCTGTGTCTGTTCTGACAGTCCTAGGCTGTCCTCCCCTGCCTCCAGCTGGGATTTCCCCAGATGTGCATCTGCTTGAGGGCAAGAAGGGCAGGTGCAGGTGGAGGGTCTGTCTATCCTTGCATCTGGTCCCCAGAGCAATCCCTTCCTCTTTCTCCCTGTGCTATTCACTGCCTGCTGGGTAGAGGGTGAGAGGCTGGGGGAAATGCCAGGGCTCCCAATCACTGGGTAATGAAGGCAATTGCCCGCAGACACCCTCCTTCTATTCCTCCCACAGTCCAGCAGGTGTGCTATGATTTTGCCCCCCAGCACACCCCAGCCCAGGTGGCCCTGAGCCTCCAGGTGGACTTGCTCCCAGTTCCAGCTGCTTCCCAGGAGTCCACCACCACAGCTGCTGCCCTTGCTGCTGCTCCCCCGGCCTGCCACCTCCACAGTGGACACAGCAGCTCTGAAGCCCCCACCAGCATCTGCGTCCTCTGTGCAGGCTGTGCTTGTCTCTGTACCCACCATCACCACAGCTGCTGTCCTCATAGCATCAACCCTGATGGTCACTGTTGCCCTGTCCCTTCTGTTATGGAGAAAAAAAGAGCAAGGGAACCTACAGTGCACTCCAGTGGCACAAAGTTCCAGAAAGGCTGAAAACTCTAGAGGCACAAGGCCATCCATAGGCGAGCCAAGGCCTGCTGGGTAACCTCAGATGCTGAGATGCCCACTGTGGTGCCCCAGAGCCTCTGAGTGTCCCCAGCTGACCAGAGCAGGCAGGTGAGGGGAGATGCGGGTGCAGGTAGCAGGTGAACACAACTGTGTGGGAAAGTGCACCTGGAAGCACATCTGTGAGAGATGCAGCAAGCCCCCCTTCCAACCAACCCAAGCCTCCCACCAAAACCAACAGGAGCTGTGGCACTCAGAGTAGGAGCCATGACCGAGCCCAGTGTGCCAGCATCACCACAAGCCCAAGGACCTGTGAGCTACCATGAGCGCGCAGGAGGGCGCAGTGCACAAGCCCTACAACTGCTCCCAGTGTGGCCACAGCTTCTCCTGCAGGATCACCCCATCAGTCATGCTCACAGTGCACTCCACAGATGACCCTTCACATATGACACATGTGTGGCAGGTTTTCTACAAAGGATCAACTGCAGCACACACAGAACCGCACGAGGACAGGTGCAGGATCATGTGTGTGGCAAGATGCCAAGCGCGGCTGCTATTTTCCACCACATGCAGGTGCGATGTCAGGGTGACACCGTGTCTGTGAGCTCTGCAAAAATGGTACCCATGAGATCTGTCCTAGGACAGCAGTGGCGAGAGTGGCAGTGGCACCCACCCCCTAGCTGTGGGCTCCCTCTCAGGGCAGAAGGGGTGCCCATGAGCTCTCAGCCACTCCTCTCCCAGCCCTGGGGAGCTCCAGCTTGGCAGCAGGGAGAGTGGAAAGGAGAGGAAAGTCCCCTGCTACCCTCTCCTCTTCCCCGCTCTCTCCCCACCATCTCCTCACTACTTCCCTACCAACCAAGGAGCCTCCAGAAGGAAAGGAGGAAGAGATGGGTTTTAGTGGAATTCACAGTTTTCACAATTTGTTTCTCCTGCTCCTTGCTTCTCTCCCCATCAGACCTGACCCCACACACATCTGTCCCCCCAGTGGTTGAAGCCCCCAGGACAGTGGGCAGGGGTGGCAGAGGACAGGAGCAGCCACTGCCCTCACCCCCTCTCCTCTCTGTACCCCCTGCCCTTCCAGATCTGTGAGCCTTCTCCTTGATGGTCCTTGCTCTCCTCCTTCCTCACCCCTCCCCGCTACTGTCCTGCCCCTCCCCAGGGAGTTGGTGCTTTTATTTTTCAGGGGGAGGGAGGAGAGGACAGAAGGGAACCAGAGAGGGGAAAAGGTGAGATTAGAGAAGGGGCAGAAGCAGGGAAGGCGACCATAGTAACTTCAACAGGTGGGGTGTATGGTCGGGCCCTGAACATCTTCCTACCTGAGTATCTGTCAGAGTAAAACAGGTCAAGTAAAGCAAAATAAGGAGACACTAGGGCCAGAGGCAGGACAAGAGAAGGAATTTTAGGGTGCCAGTATGAAAGGGGGGTCCAGGGACTACAGGTGTTCCCTGGAAGTGGGGAGAAGGCAGCCACAGTCCCCCCCAACCTTCTTCCACCCCTGATACAGCCCTGACCTTTTCTTTTCATCCCTTCCTGCATGAGACAGTATGACCCTGGCCACGTCATCCTGCAGCTGTGTCCCCTGCATGTTATACACCCTTCATCCCTCCTTTTAGGAGGACCACATTACAATAAATTAAGAAAGAAAAAGAAAGAAAGAAAGAAAGAAAGAAAGAAAGAAAGAAAGAAAGAAAGAAAGAAAGAAAGAGAAAGAAAGAAAGAAAGAAAGAAAGAAAGAAAGAAAGAAAGAAAGAAAGAAAGAAAGAAAGAAAGAAAGGAAGAAAGAAAGAAAGGAAGGAAGGAAGAAAAAATGAGAGAAGGAAAGGAAAAGAACAGGCCCAGGGCTGGGGGTGCAGAGGATGCAGAGTTGGGGACATAAGTCTCTCCTGGAGGAAGGGACATGTGGGGGGACCTGTCAGGTGGAGCCCATCCAGGTGATGTCACATGGAGTGTCTGAACCTTGATGGGGGAGGAGGGAAGAGGGGAGGAAGCAGGGGTGTGAACCAGAGACAGAGAAAGAGGCTGAGAGACACAGAGATAAGAGAAGCAGGGAGAGAATCAGGGAGAGAGCTGGGAGTGCAAAGAGGGAGCCAGGATGGGGGAGGCAGCACAGGAGACAGGAGGACATGCTGGGAGACACTGAAAGGCTCACAGGGTGAGACTCACATAGATGTGATGGGAAGAGAGACCCTCAGACACTGAGGGAGGGACAGGGAGGGGGACAGCCAGAAGGGAGAGCTGAGGGCAGCCACAGTTCTGGGACATCTCAGACTACAGAATATTTGGAGTCAGAGAGACTGACTGACAGGCCCAGAGACAGACAGATGTGCTGACAGAGATGAAGGTGAAGGAGGCCAGGATGGAAGGAAGCAGACAGGGCTGCAGGGAGGAGGGGGAGGGAGCAGAGAGAGAAGGAGGCAGGTGTGCAGCAGGAGGGGAGCCAAGCCAGGGAGGGGGCTGCATATTGGCTCCAGGAACCTCTTCCCTCTCACCTGACTCCTGCTGAGCCCAGGCCCCTCTTAGGAGCTGCTGCTGCTGCTGGAAGGGCCCAGAAAGCTGAGAGGACAAGGCTGCTGCCAGGGCTGCCCCAGGCTCCCTCCCAGTGCCCCCCTGGGGCTCCCAGAGGCCCTGCATGGATATGGACACTGCCTCCTTTCCCTTCCCCCACAGTGCTGCCATCCAAAGAGGCCTGAGCTCAGCCCTAATTTCTCAGAGGTCATACAGCCTGACACCCCCGTGCAGGTGAGTGGGGCCAAGGAGAAAGAGAAACTGAGGCAGGCAGTCAAGGGAGGCTGAGTAGCCCTGGAGAAGGTGCTGGACACACTGGTCAGGGATCCCACGGAGGAGAGGGAGGAGAGGTGAAGGCCTGGGACTGGGTCTGAGTTGAGAGCTGAAGAAGCACCAGGCATAGTATGAGCAAAATAAACTACTAGTGACTGTCCATTAACTTGGGGTCAACAGTGTAGACACGTTCTGAGAAGTCAGGATCAATGCCTTCAAGCAGCTCCTCACTAAAGGGCCCCAGAAATATACATATGAACTCACACAAGGAGACAGTGATGCAGAGAATAGCAACACTGGGATCAGTGTCCATGCTGGAATCGAGGTTTTAAGGGACCAATGATGAAGCATCCATCCAAGGGTATGAAGACCTAAGACTTAGCATGGCAGCTGGGCCCTGCCTTTTCCCCCAGGCTTTCTTGATGTTCTGCAAAGATCAGCTCCCCCAGCTCCTGTCAGGACTAGGGGAGACCCCTAGAACATTAACTCAAACAATCTAAAGGGGAATAGTTCTCCTTGCCCCTTTCCCTGCAGCCACATTTGAAGGTCCCAGAGGCCAGATGTCTGCTGACAGCTAGACCAAGACGTCTCTGTAGCAGCAGGAGGGAGGGTGGAGAGGGAACCTTCCAGAGAAGTCCTGCAGGGAAGACTAGGGAGCAAAACCCACCATGTCCATCCCATTTCCACGCACACGTGAAAGTGTAATAACGTTCAGAATGTTCAGGGCTTCCATGTAACTATAGCCAGGAGCTGTGTAATTAAGTTTCTTCTCCAAGTCCTATCCATTACTCTCCTTCTCCCCCCATGGACACACATCTTTTATAAAACACATTGAACCAGATCCGGACTTCAGAAACTGCCTCCACTAGAGAAATGGACTTAATTTCCGCAATAAAATTTAGAGTAAGCTTTGGAAAGGATTTCCTTAGAGCTATGTTTGGTAAATGCTAGAACCAGAGAAACACACAGGCACATACACTTATCACACCCCCACAGCAAAGGAAAGCCTCACTTGACTGCTATTTCTTTGCCTGTGGGATGGGCCCCAAGATGACTTGTCCCTCATCAGGAAACACAATACAGTATCTATAAACATGAAGAGATGAGTTCCCCTCTAACCCTGAGCTGCAGGAGGGAGATAACGGTTTCCCTCCCCCATCATGGCAAACATTCTGAGGAAGGATGACACAGCCTGGAGGGAAGAGCCCACATGCAGATGCCCAGTTTGCTGTCCTGTCCCCCAGACCCCCCTCTCCTGCTGGATCTCCAGCTCTCTGCACTTCTCATTGGACTTTCCCTGTGATCCAGCCCAGGGGGAAGGAAAACATAAAAGGAGGAGAAGACAGGGCCCTGCTCTCTGGGATGTGAGAAGAGAGGCACAAGAGGAGAAACCATAGAAACCATGGGCAAAAAAAAAAAAAAGGCATGCAAGTTAACAAAGTGTTGCCTGATCCTTCAGTGCTGAGGGACTCCGGAAAGGAGGATGAGAGCTTGAGAGCAGAGATGGAGAGCAGCAAGCAAGAACAGAGGGAAGGAGATGCAGATTGAGAGGCTGGGGGTGCAAAGGGCTGGGAGACAGGAGGCTGGTGTGCTCAGCAAGTCTGCAGAGAAGAAGCTGAGAAGACATCAGAGATGAGGGTGAGGATGGAATAAATGCCTAATGCTTTCAGATTTATCAGTCTTAACACCTGTGCACGGTTCTTCTGCATGAATCTCCTTTTCTCCTCAATAACAGGCTACAGAAGCAGGTGTTAGTGCTGCTATTTTACAGATAATGAAACTAAGGCACAGAGAGGGTAAGTAAGTTGCCTCAAGTCACAGAGTGGGTGAGGGGCAGAGCAGAGAATCACATGACTGCATGTGGGGCCCCCTCCTGCAGGCTCTGCCCTGGGAAGCAGCCAGGCTGGGGGCCCAGGTGTGGGAGGGAGAAGGTTCTCCCCAGAGGGCCAAAGCCTTGCCTCCTGGGCCCTTCTCAGCATGCCCTGCCCAGGAGAACTTTGCCAAGTTGAGGCCTCAGCTGGGGAGTGGGGAAGGAATACCTTACCCTCTGAAGGTGAGAGGCTGAACCACAGCATTTATGGAAGATCTGTGAGCTTTAAACACAGAATTCCGTCCATGGAAGGGGTGGGTGAAGGGGAGAGCCCTGAGACTAAGGTCTCAGATTCTTCAGTCTTCCCATGACCCCTCCCCACTCCATCCCTGTCTCCCTCTCCCTCTTTCTGTTTCCTGACCCCCAGGGGCCTCCTCCCCACCTGTCTAGGCCTCTGTAGCCGTCTCCCCCCAGCCATGGCTCCCTAGTCTGTGCGGTCCAGGCTCAATCGTCCTCACAGCCTAGGAGGACACATCAAGGCCAGGAAGTCAGCCTCGCTCCCAGCGTCCTGCCCGCCCAGCCCAGGGTCACCACGGAGCTACAACCCTGGACATTTTACACTGTGACCCACATCCAGCAGACCCTGCTTCCTCCATCCCTCTGCCTCCCTCACACACATTCCCCAACACACACACACACACACACACACACACACACAGGGGTCCTTCCCCAAGGTCACGCACTTCCTGAAGCTCTGGCTTCTCTGATCCTCTCCTCTCCATGTTCCTGCTCCTTGCTAACTAACCGAGCATCATTCTCCTTGTCTCCTCAGAAACCTTCTAGACTTCTGTGTCTGCCTCCACCTTCCCTCCTGTGGCCATTGCCTATCTCCCATCATCTGATTCATGGGGTCTGGTCCACTTGCCCTTGACCCACTCAGCTCACACACATTTGCTGAAGGAGCGCCCAGAGCGCTGTGTCTCCCTGTCCTGCTCTCGGCCTCCTCTCCCAGCTGTCAGGGAGCCCCCCAGGCCAGGCCCCTGCTGCTCCCTCTGGGTCTCCCCTGGGTGCCCAGCACACACAGAGAGGCTGGAGTTTGGGACTCACTGCTTCTGCTCCCAGGAGAAAGGAGGGAACTGAGACAGAAACCCAGGCAGGGACACATCTGAGCCTCCACTGCCCTGTGAGCCTAGTGTCAGCGCGGCAGGCAGCTGGAGGGAATCCCTGTCTAGGGGGCCGTGCTTTCCTCTAGAAATCCCAGTGTACCTGCATGTGTGTGCATGCGTGTGCGTGTGTGTGTGTGTGTGCACGTGCACGCGCGCATCTGCCATGCAGGGACGGTAGAGGAGGCTATGGGTATGAGGCTCCAGGAGTACAGGTCCTGTCTGGAGGGGAGAGTCCTGGGGGAGCTGGACTCGCCGACTCCCGGCAGCTCCCAGCACGCACGGGCCATGACCACAGGGACAGTGGGCGGCCAACACGGCCAGCGCAGGATGGATGCATGTTGGCCTTTAGGCAATGCCTCCTTCCTCCCTGGGTGTGAATTTGCTCATTCACATGGGTTCCTGTGTCCCGTTGTTCAGTCCAGTCTCCATCCTCCCTGCTTGTCCACACTCACAGGCATTTCCTGTGTTCAGAGCTTAAAGCTTTTTTTAGGCTGAACCATATGAAATTCCTGCTAGTCAGTGAGTTTTGGCTTCTACAGTCTATTGCTTTCACTCTTCTCTTTTCTAAACATGTTTTTGCCCCCAGGCTAAGGGGCCAGGGGAGCAGAGTGAGGAAAGGCAGACACTACGCACTCACAGTTACTGAGCGCACACTGTGTGTCGAGTCTGTGGCCTTCCCAGCACAGCGCTGATGCTCACCGCAGCCCCGTGAAGGATTTCCTGCAGCCTGACAGGGATTCCCCACGTGTTACAGGTGAGTGAGTCCAGGTGAGGAAGCTACATGGGGAGGAACAGGGCTGGGACCCAACTCAGAGCCAGACCTCCTGCTTCCCCACCGCCCACCCACAAGCAGGGACATCCTGGCAGAGCCTGGGAGCCAGAAGGCCATGCCTGCAGCTTGAGGACAGGGAGGGAGGTGGAGGCAGGCCACACTGGGACTCTGTGGGGGGCAGGAGAGCCCCATGGAAGGGGTGGGGCAAAGCCCAGGGACAACTTTTGAAACTGAGCAGGAGAAGGGCCGGTGTGAGAAAGAACCAGTGCAGAAACACAGGGAGGGACTGGAGGGAACCTGGGAGGTGATGGCCCCCAGTCATGGCCAGAGCGCGGGAAGGCAGGAGCACCTGCAGAAGGAGGCCAAGTTGGGTGTGGACAGAGCAGAAGGGTGGTGACAGGGAGGAACCAGGCTGCAGACACTAGGGTGTCAGGGAGGGAGCGATAGCGGGAGCATGGGGAGCAAAGATAAAGTCCAGGGAAAGGATCGAGGGCTGAAGGGAGGGAGAGAGCATGTGGAGATGTGGGCCTGAGGCACATACAGGGACCCAGGTGTACAGGCAGTAGGCACAGAAGGGAGCAGGAGTCAGCCCAAGATGGAGAGAAAAGGACAGGAGAAGAAACTGGAGAAGGAACACCCTGGTGCAGGCACACACATGCAGGAACACACACACACACATGCACACACACACACACACCCTTCAAGGGAAAAGGTGTAATTATCTGGTGATTGGCTCCAGGGTCCTTAGGAGCCCCCCAACCCATAGCTCAAACCCTGGCAGGCATGTGGAGGTGATGGAAGGCAGGGCCACAGGGATCAGAGGAGTGGAAGGGAACGGTCATGAGCTTGTGTGTCCTTCTGTGCTTGTTAGTGCCTGTGAGCGCACCTGCTCTGAGGAGCAGCCTGTGCCTGCGGACTGGATGTCCCACCACTGCCCTCAGGCTCCAGTGCAGCTTTCTCCCCTTCAGGGGGAGTCTCACAGGGTTGACAATGATGCTGGTCTCTGAGGGCAGAGAAGTTTGTCATTTTGCTATTTGCCTCCTTGTCAGGACCTCAGCGGGACAGATGCTAACTTGTGCACGCATGGCTCCAGACAACTGTGCACATACACATCACTGCCCAACACACCTCAGTGCTCCCTCCAGTGGCCTCAATTCTAATTCTACCAACTTCAGAACCCCCAGCCTGGCTGTGAACATCTGCCTCCCCACACCCCTCCATGCTGGTCCCCAATCCAGCTGTTCATTCCAGGTCAGCACAGCTGGCTCCTGTCTGGCTTTGGTTTGCTCATCCTGCTTCAGAAGCAACAGAGAGAGGTTCTCCTCCTCTTGTCCTCCTCCATCCCTGCCCTCCTGGGTTTCTCCTTCTACACCCACTCAGGACTCCTCTCCTCCAGCCTGCCTTCCCTGATGAACTCCCTGGCTCTGATTCTGAATTGGCCTGGTCCTTTGCACTTGTGGGTCTGTGCTGGGTGAGTGTCACCGGGTTACTATGCATATGAGTGAGCAGGGAAGGGACAGTCAGCTCCCCAAAGGCAGGACCCCTTGACCAAGTATTTCAGGCAAATGCCAGGCCTCCCCCTCCAGCACCAGGCTGGGGGTGCTCCTGGGAACACCGCTATCTCGTTTTAACAAACACACAGAAATATGACACTGGGACACCAGCAGCCACCAGGAATGTGCCCCTCTGCCACAGGCTGCAAGCATCACCTTCACAATGACCTTCAGAGCCACATGGGAGGAGGCCCGTCCTCCACTGTGTCTGCCCACATCCACCTGGTTTTCCACTGGAAATATGCTTCCCAGCTGGGTCCTCACCTTCTTCTCCAGCCTCAGAGAACACTGGGCAAATCTCAACCCTTAGACCCGCCCTAAAGGACACCCCTGTGTCCCTGGTGAGGAGGCTCAGAGAGACCCTGCAGGCTGGAAGGAATCCCCACAGAGGAGCCAGCATGAGCCGGCCTCCTGCAGGGGCACCTGTCAGAGCCACTGGGAAGAAGGTGACAGGCGGGGGGACAGGCTCACTGCACTGAACATGAAAGAGAGGGACAAGGTCTCCCTGAGAAGCACTCATGACCACCTCCCCACCTCACCCCAGGCTTGTGTCAGCCCAGCCCAGCTCTCTGGGGAGACAGGTGCCCTGCTTGCCTCCCCCCTGCCCCTGCTCTGCTTCTCCACAGCCCTGGCTCCCCCTGTCCCCCTCCCTCCTGCAGTGAGTGGTGCCTCCCTGTCCCTGTCTCTCCTACATCCTTGCCTCCAGCAGTGTCCTTCTCCACCTCTGACTCTCTCTGTCCTCTGTGCCTTTCTCTGCTCCCTTTCTCACTCTCAGCTTCTCTCCCTCTGATCTCAGTCTGGGCTCTGCCATTTCTTTCCCAGCTCAGTCTGTCTCTAACTTGCATCTTCTTTCTGTCCTGCCCTCACTGCTCAGAGCAGGGGCTGCGGAGGGAGGGGGTGTGGAAGTCCCTTCAGCACCAGAGATTCTGGCCTTGTGACTAGAGCTCTGAACAGCTGGGTTCCTGTGACACACACACACACAGACACACACGCACACGCACACACACAGCAACCTCTCTTCCCACCAGTGCCCAAGGTCCTGAGAGGCCAGCAGAGCCCTTGCCTCAGAGTCTGCACCCCCCCACCCCCACCACCTCTACCTGCCCCTTCTTCCTGCCTCCCCTGCTGCCACCACCTCCTCCTTTCCCTTCTCTGTCTCCCTCCCTCTCTGTGAGCACTTTTCTGGCAGTCTCCTCACCCTGGTCGCCTGTCCTTGGATCTCTCTTTGGATCTGGGTCCATGGCTTTCACACATCCTGAGCCTGAGTCCAACCTGTGTTTCTTTTTTTTTTTATTTTATTATATTATGTTAATCACCATACACTACATCCCCAGATTCCGATGCAAAGTTTGATGCTTCATTAATTGCGTATAACACCCAGTGCACCATGCAATACGTGCCCTCCTTACTACCCATCACCAGTCTATCCCATTCCCCCACCCCCTCCCCTCTGAAGTCTTC
The DNA here is from genome assembly GCF_002007445.2 of Ailuropoda melanoleuca. Taxonomy (NCBI): domain Eukaryota; kingdom Metazoa; phylum Chordata; class Mammalia; order Carnivora; family Ursidae; genus Ailuropoda; species Ailuropoda melanoleuca. The sequence goes on from NC_048233.1 coordinate 19,505,093, forward strand.
AGTTTGTTTCTCATAGTCCATAGTCTCTCATGTTTCATTCCCCCTTCTGATTACCCCCCTTTTCTTTATCCCTTTCTTCCCCTACCGATCATCCTAGTTCTTATGTTCCATAGATGAGAGAAATCATATGATAATTGTCTTTCTCTGCTTGACTTATTTCACTTAGCATTATCTCCTCCAGTGCCGTCCATGTTGCAGCAAATGTTGAGAATTCGTTCTTTCTGATAGCTGAGTAATATTCCATTGTATATATGGACCACAGCTTCTTAATCCAGTCATCTGTTGAAGGGCATCTCGGCTCCTTCCATGATTTGGCTATTGTGGACAATGCAGCTATGAACATTGGGGTGCATATGGCCCTTCTCTTTACTACGTCTGTATCTTTGGGGTAAACACCCAGTAGTGCAATGGCTGGGTCATAGGGTAGTTCAATTTTTAACTTTTTAAGGGACCTCCACACTGTTTTCCAGAGTGGCTGTACCAACTTGCATTCCCACCAACAATGTAGGAGGGATCCCCTTTCTCCACATCCTCTCCAACAATTGTTGTTTCTTGCCTTGTCTATCTTTGCCATTCTAACTGGCGTAAGGTGGTATCTCAGTGTGGTTTTGATTTGAATTTCCCTGATGGCTAATGATTTTGAACATTTTTTCATGTGTCTGTTAGCCATTTGTATGTCTTCATTGGAAAAGTGTCTGTTCATATCTTCTGCCCATTTTATGATTTGTTTATTTGTTTCTCGTGTATTGAGTTTGAGAAGTTCTTTGTAGATCTTGGATACCAGTCCTTTATCTGTGGTGTCCTTTGCAAATATATTCTCCCATTCCGTGGGCTGTCTCTTAGTTTTTTTGACTGTTTCCTTGGCTGTGCAGAAGCTCTTTATCCTGATAAAGTCCCATAAGTTCATTTTATCTTTTATTTCTCTTGCCTTTGGAGATGTGTCGTGAAAAAGGTTGCTCTGGCCGATGTCATAGAAGTTGTTGCCTATGTTCTCCTCTAGAATTTTGATGGATTCCTGTCTCACATTGAGGTCTTTCATCCATTTGGAGTTTATTTTTGTGTATGGTGTGAGAGAGTGGTCAAGTTTCATTCTTTTGCATGTAGCTGTCCAATTTTCCCAGCACCATTTATTGAAGAGACTGTCTTTTTTCCACCGGATGTTTTTTCCTGCTTTATCAAAGATTAGTTGCCCAAAGAGCCGAGGGTCCATTTCTGGGTTCTCTATTCTGTTCCATTGGTCGATGTGTCTGTTTTTGTGCCAGTACCATGCTGTCTTTGTGATCACAGCTTTGTAGTACAGCTCGAAATCCGGCATTGTGATGCCCCCAGCTTTGTTTTTCCTTTTCAACAGTTCCTTGGAGATTCGGGGCCTTTTCTGGTTCCATACAAATTTAAGGACTATTTGTTCCAGTTCTTTGAAAAATGTCCTCGGTATTTTGATCGGGATAGCATTGAAAGTGTAGATTGCTCTGGGTAGTATGGACATTTTAACTATGTTAATTCTTCCAATCCATGAGCATGGAATATTTTTCCATCTTTTTATGTCTTCCTCAATATCTTTCAAAAGTGATCTATAGTTTCTAGGATATAGGTCCTTTACGTCTCTGGTTAAGTTAATTCCAAGGTAACGCATGGTTTTTGGTGTTATTGTAAATGGGATGGATTCCCTAATTTCTCTTTCTTCAGTCTCGTTATTCGTGTATAGAAATGCAACTGATTTCTGGGCATTGATTTTGTATCCTGCCACCTTACTGAATTGTTCTATAACTTCTAATAGTTTGGGAGTGGATTCCTTTGGGTTTTCCATATAGAGTATCATGTCATCTGCAAAGAGAGACAGTTTGACTTCTTCTTTGCCGATTTGGATACCTTTGATCCCTTTTTGTCTTCTGATTGCTGTTGCAAGGACTTCTAGTACTATGTTGAATAATAGTGGCGAGAGTGGGCATCCTTGTCGTGTTCCTGATCTTAAGGGAAAGGCTTCCAGCTTTTCCCCATTGAGAATAATGCTTGCAGTAGGCTTTTCATAGATGGCTTTTATGAGATTGAGAAATGTACCCTCTATTCCTACACTCTGAAGGGTTTTAATCAGGAAAGGATGCTGTATTTTGTCAAATGCTTTTTCTGCATCAATTGAGAGGATCATATGGTTCTTGAGTCTTTTCTTGTTGATATGATGTATCACATTGATTGATTTGCGAGTGTTGAACCATGCTTGCATCCCAGGTATGAATCCCACTTGGTCATGATGGATAATCCTTTTAATGTACTGTTGGATTCTATTAGCAAGGATCTTGTTGAGGATTTTGGCATCCATATTCATTAGAGAAATCGGTCTGTAATTCTCCTTTTTGAGGGGGTCTTTGCCTGGTTTGGGGATCAAGGTAATATTAGCCTCATAGAATGAGTTTGGTAGCTTTCCTTCTGTTTCTATTTTTTGAAATAGCTTTAGGAGAATAGGTATTATTTCTTCTTTGAATGTTTGGTAGAATTCCCCAGGAAAACCGTCTGGGCCTGGAGTTTTATTATTTGGAAGGTTGTTTATCACTGACTCAATTTCTTCATAGTTAATTGGCCTATTTAAGAAATCTATTTCTTCCTGTTTCAGTCTTGGTAGTTTATAGGTTTCCAGGAAGGCCTCCATCTCTTCCAGATTGTTTAGTTTTTTGGCATATAGCTGTTGATAAAAGTTTCTAATAATCCTTGCAATTTCAATGGTGCTGGTCGTGACCTCTCCCTTTTCAGTCATAATTTTAATAATCTCAGTCCTTTCTCTTTGTTTTTGGACAAGTTTTGCCAGTGGTCTATCAATTTTATGGATTCTCTCAAAGAACCAGCTTCTAGTCCTGTTGATCTGCTCTACTGTGGTTCTGGTCTCTAATTCATTGATTTCTGCTCTAATCTTGGTCAACTCCTTCCTTGTCAGTGGGTTAGGCCTGTCCCTCTGTTGCTGTTCCAGTTTCTTGAGGTGAGAATATAGAAACTGCATTTTAGATTTTTCTATTCTTTTGAGTGAGGCTTGGATGGCTATGTATTTCCCCCTTAGGACTGCCTTTGCAGTATCCCATAGGTTTTGGACCGTTGTGTATTCATTCTCGTTGGTCTCCATAAATTGTTTAATTTGTTTTTTGATTTCCTGGTTTATCGAGTCATTCTTGAGCAGGATGGTTCTTCCTCCAAGTGTTTGAGTTTCTTCCAGGTTTTTCCTTGTGGTTGAGTTCTAATTTCAGAGCGTTGTGGTCCAACCTGTGTTTCTGAGTCCAAGTGTCTCTACTATCTCTGGCCTCTGGGTGTCTCTCTGCATTTCTCTCAGATCCTTTGCTCTGCTCTCTGGAGGCTCCTCTCTTTCCACTATCCTTTCTCTGGTTCTGTCTCCCTGTCTCTCTCTCCCACTGCCCACTGTCTGTCTCTAATGACTCTGTGTGTGGGTCTCTTGAACTCTCCAGGTCTTCGGACCAGCTCAGTCTTATTGGTCTTATCTGCTGGTCTTAGCACGAATCCTGGGCCTCTGTCCCTGTTCCTGTGATGATCTCCCCACTTCTCTGCCTCACCCCCAACTGCCCCATGGATCCAAGGCTGCGCTGGCACATAAGGCTTTGGAGGGGTTGTGCATGGCAGCCTTTTGTGTGGAAGGTGGATGGCTGAGAGAGGACTGCAGCACTCTTCTCCTCATAGGACATTCTTCATGACTCCAGATGCAGATCCCCTCCCGGCCTGCTATGCTGGCCCTGTTATTCCCCAGTCCACCCACTGGGAATCATTGGAAATTCTGGGAGGGCACACCAGGTCCCCTCAGTCAGGTATCTGTGCATCTAGAGCGTTCTGTGAGAGGAGGAGGGAAGAGAAGCGGAAAGTCAACTGGAGGTGCTTTGCCAGAGGGGCTGCAGGGGTGAGCGGAACAGAAAGCCGGGGAGCTCTGCCTCTGCATCCCGGCCAGCACCGCCCAGCGGCTCCTTGCAGCCCTCACACAGGCACACGTGGGGCCACCAGTCCAGGGAGGAGGTGCAGCAGGTCTTCAAGGACAGGAAGGGGACAGACAATATGTGTCCCTCTTTCATCCCCTCAGGCACATGGAACCCTTCCTTGCACACAGGAAGCTCTCCATAAAGTCATTGGCTCCTGTGTCACCAGCTCTCCCAAAATAAGCCTCTAAATCAGTGGAACTCAATCCCTTTCATTATTCCTTCCCACCCCCACCGCTACTCCCTCACCCCCAGCCCCTCAGTATCTGCCCCCGGGACTGTATCCCCTGTCAAGCCTTCCCAGCACCCCAAGATCATGGGACCCCAGCTCAAATACCACTCATCCCAACCCTCCTCCTCCCTCATTACCTGCTGTCTCTCCCTCCTCCTCTCCCCTCACTCCCACCCCAGTGCATCCTGGCCCCCTGGGTACTCCCCAGAGACAGGCAGTCACTAATAAGCACTGAGCACTGAGCACTGGAAGGGGGGGCCGAGGGCAGCCGGGTGGGGGAGGGGATTCCAGAGCTAGAGATAAGGAGTCCTGTCAGCATCTGTCACATATGTCATCTCCTCCAGCTCCCCTGTCTCCTGCCTCCTGACTCCTGCCAGTCCATCTCCTGCAGAAACTGATGCCCTGAGCTCAGGTGCAAATTCATGGAATCTAGACTCCTAATGCCTGGTCTGCTCAAGACCCATTTTCTCTGGGATGTCACTCTCCCTGCCATCTTCCTTGACAACTCATGACAAATCCTGGGAGCTGAGGTTGTAGATGGAGCCCAAAGAGGAAGAGACATTGCTCTCACTGCTCAATATCTTCATCTCAGCCCTTTGTCTCCACCGCACATCCCCACAAGCACAACTGAACACCTCAGGCAGTAGAAAAGAGGGTGAAATCTCAGGAAGACTTTCCCAGTGTTAAGGAGGTCCTGAGTGCTTCCAGAAACCAGGGGCGATGAGGGGAAAGATGAGGTTGGAAGACTACAGAATGATTCTTCTGATAAAAGCAATTTCCACCAGGAGGCGAAAAACAGCCCTGAAGACTTGAGCAGAACCTTCTCAGCAGCGACTTCCAAAGGGCTCGGCAGCCACAACAGGGCAGCAGAGAATGGCGCTCCCTGCAGAGCCCCCCTGGCCCTGGGACCTGAGACAGGACTGGGCTGCCCAGACTGGGGGTCAGTGGCCTTCCTCTCCTGGCCTCCCCCCTCCCCCCACCCCATCCACAGACTGCTGGACATGTGCACAAATCAGACCAGAGACACTTTCAGCTAGGAGGCTTCAGGCTCCCCCAGAGATAGCACACATGTGCACAAACACACACACACATGCAGATACACACACACAGATGCTCACACTCATACATACACACAGACACATACCCTCAAAATACACACATATACACACCCATACATCACATTGTCACATGCATGTAACACAAAGACACATACGCACTCACATTTACAGACACGCACACACACCCAAACTTACACACTCTGACACACACATCAAACAAACATGTGCACACATTCGCACCACTCTATTCCTTTCTTCTAAGGCTCCAGAGCCAGTCCTCTGGATCCTAGAGATCTGGAATGTGCAGGGGAAAGCAGGGAAACCCACAGGGAACCTGTTTCCGGTTTCCTGGCCCACACTGCAGCTCCCCTGCTCTATCCCCCTTTCTGCCACCAGAGTCTCTGGGACTATGACCCACACTGTGAAAGTGCAACCTGCAGAGATCACTCAGTCATTCACACAACGGACACTTGTGAGCACCTACCTACCACTCCCCAACCCACCCCCACCCCCAGGCCTGCAGCTGAGGGAGACTCATAAATGAGTAAGACCTTCTGCCCTCTGGTATGGGGAGGGAAGAGCTAAGCTCAGGAGGCAAGGACCTGAGTTCAAATCCTGCCTTTGCCTCTTCATATGCTGTGTTATTTTGGGCCCTTCGCATAACCTCTCTGAGCCTCAGTTTCATCACCTGTAAGCTGGGATTATTGAAATTTACCTAATACCTCTGTGAAGATTAAGGCAGGTAAAGTTTTGATCAGCAGTGTGTCCACCTGTGGAAGCCACCCCACTCCATTCCCCAGCCCCTGAGGGGAGTGTCTCCCCAATACCCTTCCAGTCCTGCTGTCCCTGACACAGAAACCCCATCTCCTTCAGCCTCAGACCCTCAGTTGAACACACCTAGGGAAACTTCATCTCTGACGAGGCCAGCCATCTGACTCCCCCGCCCTGGCCCTGCCCCCTACCCTCCTGGTCCCTAGTGCCTCTTCCCCTTTGCAGGTAGCCTTTTCCCTAACAAAATTTAACGCAGCTGGCCATGGCTAAAAAGGTTGGAATGGAGCACTAGGCCCTCGAATCAGATGGATATGAAGGGTTAATCAGCAGGCAAGGAGCAAACCTGCAGAAAGTCATCCTGAATGCCCCTGAATTACACTAATTCAGATGCATTCTTTACAGATAGAGTGGGAGACAGTTACAGGACAGGACTTGTGCTAAGCAGTCAAGGGAGAGATTTTGTTGCCCCATGAACCCTAAATAATTGCTGGGAGGAAACTTCAATAGATTCTGTGCTCAGAGCTGAGAAGCAGCCCAGCCCACCCCAACTCATATGGGCACCCCCTGCAGGTGACTTGGGCCAAGGGGAGCTGGGATGGCTGCCCTACCCCTGCTGCTCAGGTGGCCTCCTCAGCCCCCTCCAGAGTCAGGCCTCAGCCTGAGAGGGAAGTGGCTCTGAGTTCTCACCTCACCTTCTTGGGACATCCATGGACCCACAAACACCCTTGTTTCCCTGCCACAGCCTTTCCTCCCTACATTCCTCCCAGGCTCTGACTGCTTCTGAACTGCTGTCTGCTTCCCCTCCTCCCAGTGTGATCCTCCTGCAGTCCTCCTTCCAGACAACTGGCCACCCTGATCTTCTCTGAGCTTCCATCTGCCATTTCCCATCCTGGTGCCTCCACCTCCCCCTTGCCCACCCCCATCCCTCCGACCCCTCCCCTGCCCACCTCCTACTCTGTCCCCTCCCACCTGGAACACCTTCCACCTTCCCCAGCCTGCCTCCCCTCCTGGCTCACCTCCCCAGACAACACCACCTCCCAGTGGGCTCCACCTTCCCCTTACCTCTGTCTCTCCACCCTACCATCTGCTTTCACACCCTTCCCACCCTTCAGAATCTAGGGAGTAGAGTAGGGCTCAGAGCCCAAGGAAAGGAAGGACATTTACCACCATCTCTCTCCTCCTGCACTCTGCCTGCTTTGCCCCTCTCTCCTCTGGGCACATCCAGTCGGGTGTTAAGGAGACCTGAAGAGACATTTCCCCATCAGCAGAGTGATGGGCAGGGGTGCACAGAGAAAAGGGTTGACCAGGAGAAACCTGCTAGGCACTTCTTTCCAGCCTGGGGAAGCCCCGCCCATGACAGGCGAGCCCAGCCCCCTCCTGAGAGGTTTCCTGAGGCAGAGCCTGGCCAGCCCACAGCTTGGCTCTGCCCCAGTTTGGAAGGGATCCTTGGCAGCCCTGGGACCTCAGGACAGCCTGATGACCTGGTCACCCCAAAGCCACTGGGTTTCAGGAAAGGACAGAGGCAAATGGTAACTGTTCCCCACCGGGTCTTCCCAACACCTTGGCCTCCACTCTAGCTTCAAGGACACTCCCCCTCAGCTCCTAGAGCGGGTTTGCTGGAAAGGACCTCGCGCAGCCTCTGTATCTTTTCACCCCGCAGATCACTGATGTCTGAGAGCCCAGCAGAAGGCGCGTGGTTTAGCAATGACCGTGTGTGTGTGTGTGTTTGTCTGCACGCGTGCGCGCAGGACAGGACTCATACCTCCATGTGGAAGCCAAAGATTCCCCCCAGAGTCTCACCTCCTGTTCTGCCTGTTTGGTCTACGCGGTCTCCCCTTCCCTGGCCACACCTTGCTGAACCCCAGCACTCCTGGAGAGAGGATGTCCCTCTATGGGTCCCTTTTCATGCTGTCCCTCCAGTATCCAACTCAGGATTTCTGCTTCAGAAAACAAGCAGCACTGTCTGCTTCCAGGAAGATCTTCCTCTCCCCTAGCTTCAGTCTTTCATGCTGCTGTAAGTGATCGTACTGCCCCGGGAAATTGTGGGGCTCTCTCCCACCCTTCCACTTTTCCCCACTTCTTCAGCTTCCCCGTGGTTTGTCCCAAATATCTAGGTTCCAGATCCCAGGATTCAGAACATGTTTCTGGGCTCTAAGATCCAGCCAAGGGCTGAGGAGTCTGAGTGTCTGTTTGGATGCAAGGGGAAGGCAGTGGTTCCTGGGGTGAAAATGGCCAGACAACACTTTGGAGCTCTGTGCACACAGCAGGTGTGTAATAAGTGTGAAATGGTCCATTGAGAAGCTGGGCTTAGGGAGGTGAGGGAGGATAGAGGGCACAGGAATGAGGCTGGACTGGTCTGAAATGCCTGTTCCCCATTCTCTTCCCTTCCTTCTGGGCCACCTGGAGAGAATGTGCTCTAAGACAGGCCTGAGCCTGGAGTCTTCCCTAAGCTGAGGGGGGTGTCCTCCCCTCCATCCACCTCCACCCACCCCAGCTCAGGACACCAGGACACCCACCCCTAAGAGCCTAGCCACTGTTCCCCCACCCCACCAACCCCACACACCCTCTGATCAGCCAGGGCTCCCAGATCTCTGACCCCTTACCTTGCACACCAGCCTGAATGCCCCCATTCTGGTAAAATCTTAGGTGACCTCTTGCAGCTGCCTGAGCCCCTCCAGTCAACAGAGTAGTTTTCAAGCTTTAGCCAGCACCCTTAGCCCACATGATGATGAACTCATCTTTCTTAGTATCCCTATAGCATGTATAACCAAAATGTGTTATCCCAACAGGAAGCAGGTACAGGAAAGGGCGAGAGGGTATAAAGCTCCAGGTACTAGTCTCAGATTTCTCTTAGACATTCCCATACCTTTCCTAATGGAACCCCTGCTCTGCAAGATACAGAAGTCGATGCTACCAACTTGTGCCAGGAGGAGGGGCCAGGAAAAGAAAGGAAGACCCTGCTAATTAAAGAGCTAGCTGAGGCTGCTGGGATACTGGAGGACTGCCTGCTCTTCACCAGCCCGCTTTGTCTTCAGTCTTGGATCCCCTGCCTTCAGCCAGGGACCCAGGGATGACTGGGGTCAGGTAGTCTATAAAGTCACTCAGAGGATACCTTCCCCTCTCCAAAGCCCAAAAGTCTGACCAACTCCCCCAAGGAGAACAGAGCCCAGAACCCACTGAATCTGAGCTGGGAGGTGAGAGGGAGTCCCTGTGACAGCAAATAGCCTCTGTCGTTGTGTGCTCCTGTCTCCATCTCTTCCCCAACTCCTCACATCCTGGGGCTTTATTTCAGAGGCCTCTGCCTTGATCTTCTCCAAGTCTCTAGCAAGATCAAAGCTCTTAACCCTGTTTTGCTTGCTGAATCTTAGGCTGGATTAGAGGGGACAGGGTCAACCCAGAGGCAAGGGGACAGCCCTGACTTCCCCTTTTCCCAAGCAGGAGGGAGGTTTGGAAGTTGGACCAAAGAGGAACCAGTCCTAAACTTGTTTTGAAAAACACACACCCTGGTGGGAAGGCTTTTAGTCTCCTTCTGTTATTGATTTTATTGTTATTTTTCTTCAGTTTAGAAATTGAACTAACATGTCATCATAGTAGTGTAAAATATGACAGTGGCCATAAAGGCCTTTCCTAACCTCCCTATCTAAACAAAATTCCCTGTTATTCTTGATCAGAAGACCCTGTTTATTTCCTTTGGGGGTTCATCACACTCTGGAATTATTGAACCTTTGTTTTCTTGCTTATTTTCTATTTCCCTTTAGGAAAAGCTCTATCTTTGAATGAGAGAAAGAATGAACGATGAATAAATATATGGGAATAAATCTACTGGTGGGACCAACATTTCCTAATAAGATGATCCATACCTGAAAGTATCATGTGCAGACCCACAAACAGTAATGTCCTTTGTCAGTACTCATAAATATCTCTACTTCCCCATCTCTCATCATGGCCTCTTTCCCCCTATTTAATACCACACATGAAATTATTTAACAATTCTTTAGCTCTGTGTGAAGCACAGTGGAGAGACTATAAAAATGAGCAGGGTACAGTCTCCCCACTCCAGAAGTTTACAGTTGAGTGAGGGAGAAAGAGAAGACATAGGGTAACTACAGCTGAAGACAATGTGCAGAGAGAATATATAGTCAGAGTGACACAAAGAAGTAGAGGAGATCAAAGGAAATAAATGTCTTCAGAGACAGATAATCCAGGAAGACGTAGGCAGAGGTAACATTTAAAGTGGACCTTGATGATTGTGTAGGATTTTAGTAGTCAGACATTGGGAGGACAGAACTCCAAGGAAAGACATAGCTACTATACATCTCTCATCACCTCTTTCTCCCCACTGAGTTCCTTAATAAGAATAAAAGAGTTTCTTAATCTCATCACTGAGAAGAACACAAAGGGTGGAAAAGCATATACTGCACAAATTAAGTCAGGTAATTTGCATACCTGGGGAAAGAGAGAAACCACTCCTTTTATCTCCATAGTCAATTTTCCTGGATCTTCTGACACTATATGTCAATAAATATCTATTTTTCCTCCTTCTCTGGGAAAGAGATGAGGTGAAATGTCACATGTAAACTACAGTTTGTCATAAAAATCCCTCATAGAACAGTCTCCCAAGCACTGGCGTTGGAAGGTGGAGGAGGAGTTCCTGTGTTGTGTCTGTCTGCAAACCACATGCAGGTCCTCCTGCCTCCTGCTTCCGGGAGCCTTGATTCAGGTTTTCTAAGGTAGTAACAGAGACATTCAACTCCTCTTACCAAACTTGCTCCTGTCAAAGCCCATTGCTTTCTATGAAATTAGTTTCACAAATGACCAGTTTCTCACAATGTCGACTCTAGATTCTTTAATTAGCATAACTTTTAATTATTCTCTTTCTGGGATGTTTCAAAGACAGAGGCCCCCTCAGAAGCAAAGAAGCAAAAAATATGGCTTCTCTTAGTACCTTCCATGAGGGCGTTCTAGGAGAGCGGAGGTAGTTCTGTGGGTGGTATGCATATGACTGCAGCTGGGTTTTATACTAGAGGGTAAAAAACAGGAGGGGATTTCCTTGTGGCTGCTGTTTCTCTTTCTCTGCAAACCTCTTCTGACTGTAACAGGTGTAGAGGCCTCCACAGCAGCCCAGCATCTTAGCCATGAACTTCCCAGAAGGACACTCACAAAGGTTTCTTTGGGAGGTCATGAAAAATAAACATCAGGGTTTGGTAGAAACACACCAATCAGGGCCAGGGGTGGAAGGCAGCTGGTTCCTTAGTGTTGATTGAATTCCTTCAGGGTTCGTCTACATTCACATGCACAAGCACGTGCACACAACACAATCTTGGGTGCATATTTCCACTCAAATTCAAACACATATGCCTATATATTATGTACACATGCATAGCTTTCAATGAGGAGCTTTATGAATATATGCACCCAAATTTTCCCCGTTTCCAAGCCCCTGACTGCAGGGTGGGGCACAGTGAAGGTGAAGGTGAAGGACACAAGTATGAGCTGCATGTGTCACTAAGTGTGTCTCTGACTACATTCCATAAACTCATAGAAATTTTTTTTAAGATTTTATTTATTTATTTGACAGAGAGAGACAGCCAGCAAGAGAGGAACACAAGCAAGGGGAGTGGGAGAGGAAGAAGCAGTCTCCTAGCGGAGGAACCTGATGTGGGGCACGATCCCAGAACGCCAGGATCACACCCTGAGCCAAAGGCAGACGCTTAACGACTGCGACACCCAGGCGCCCCAGAAATTGTTTTTGATTATTCACTATTTGGAATTATCCACTGTCTTTCAATTACCTCTATGCCATCAAGTTTCTTTTTTTAATATATTTATTATTATGTTCAATTAGCCAACATATAGTACATCATTAGCTTTTGAGGTAGTGTTCAACAATTCATTAGTTGTATATAACATCCAGTGCTCATTGCCACTCTTGCCCTCCTTAATACCCATCACCCGGTTACCCCATCCCCCACCCGCTCCCTTCTATAACCCTCAGTTTGTTTCCTGGATTCCAGAGTCTCTCATGATTTGTCTCCCTCTCTGATGTTTTCCCATTCAGTTTTCCCTTCCTTCTCCTGTAGTCCTCCTCACTATTCCTTATGTTCTATATATGAGTGAAATCCTATGATAATTGTCTTTCTCTGCTTGACTTATTTGACTTAGCATAATCCCTTCCAGTTCCATCCATGTTGATGCAAATGGTGGCTATTCATCCTTTCTGATGGCTGAGTAATATTCCATTGTATATATATAAAACACATCATCTTTATCCATTCATCTGTTGAAGGACATCTCGGCTCCTTCCACAGTTTGGCTATTGTGGACATGCTGCTATGAACATTGGGTGCATATGCCCCTTCTTTTTACTACATCTGTATCTTTGGGGTAAATACCTAGTAGTGAAATTGCTTGGTCATAGGATAGATCTACTTTTAATGTCTTGAGGAAATTCGATGTTGTTTTCCAGAGTGGCTGTACCAGCTTGCATTCCCACCAACAGTGTAAGAGTGTTCTCCTTTCTCCACATCCTTGTCAACATTTGTTGTTTCCTGACTTGCTTATTTTAGCCATTCCAACCGTTGTAAGGTGCTATCTCATTGTGGTTTTGATTTGTACTTCCCTGATGGCTAGTGAAGTTGGATACTTTTTCATGTGTCTGTTAGCCATTTCTTTGTCTTCTTTGGAGAAGTGTCTGTTCATGTCTTTGGCGCTTTTCGTTACTAGATTATTTTTCTGGCTGTTGAGTTTCATTAGTTCCTCATAGATCTGGGAAACCAGCCCTTTATCTGCAATGTCTTTTGTAAATAACTTCTCACATTCTGTAGGTTGCCTTTTAGTTTTCTTAACTGTTTCCTTTCCTGTGCAAAAGGTTTTATCTTCCAAACTTGTTCTCTGAGGCCAGCATTACCCTCATCCCAAAACCAAAGACCCCCATCAAAAAGGAGAATTACAGACCAATATCCCTGATGAACATGGACGGCAAAATACTTTACAAGATCTCAGCCAATAGGATTCAACAGTACATTAAAGGATTATTCACCATGACCAAGTGGGATTTATTCCTGGGATGCAAGGGTGGTTCAACATTCACAAAGCAATCAACTCAATAGGTCACATTAACACAAGAAGAGACAAGAACCATATGATCCTCTCAATTGTTACAGAAAAGGCATTTGACAAAATACAGCATCCTTTACCGATTAAAACGCCTCAAAGTATAGGGATAGAGAGAACATACCCCAATATCATAAAAACCATCTATGAAAAGCCCACAGCAAATATTATTCTTAATGGGGAAAAACTGAGACCTTTTCCCTTAAGATCAGGAACATGACAGTGATGCCCACTCTCACCATTATTGTTCAACATAGTACTAGAAGTCCTTGCTACAGCAATCAGACAACAAAAAGAAATAAAAGGCATTCAAAATTGTCAAAGAAGACATCAAACTCTCTCTGTCTTCTCAGATGATATGATGCTTTATGTGGAAAACCCAAAAGACTCCACCCGCAAGTTACTAAAACTCATATAGCAATTCAGCAATGTGGCAGGGTACAAAATTAATGCACAGAAGTCAGTTGCCTTCCTATACACTAACAATGTAACTGAAGAATGAGAAATTAAGGAATCAATTAAATTTACAATAGCACCCAAAACCATAAAATACCTAGGAATAAACCTAAACCAAGAAGTAAAGGACCTATACTCTAGAAACTACAGAATACTTATGAAAGAAATTGAGGAAGATACAAAGAGATGGAAATACATTCCATGCTCATGGATTAGAAGAATAAACATTCTGCCAATCTGTATGCTGCCCAGAGGAATCTACACTTTCAATGCAATCCCTATCAAAATACCATCGTCATCTTTCACTGAGCTGGAACAAACAATACTAAAATTTGTATAGAACCAGAAAAGACCCCAAAACACCAGGGGAATGTTGAAAAAGAATATCAAAGCTGGGGGCATCACAATGCTTGATTTCAAGCTATATTACAAAGTTGTGATCATCAAGACAGCATGGTATTGGCACAAAAACAGACACATAGATCAATGGAACAAAATAGAGAGCCCAGAAATGGACCTTCAACCTTATGGTCAACTAATCTGAGACAAAGCAGGAAAGAATATCCAATGGAAAAAAGACAGTCTCTTCAACAAATGGTGTTGGGAAAATTGGACAGCCACATGCAGAAGAATGAAACTGGATCATTCTGTCACGCCATACACGAAGATAAGCTCAAAATAGATGAAAGACCCCAATGTGAGACAGGAATCCATCAAATCCTAGAGGAGAACATGGGCAGTAATCTCTTTGACATTAGCCACAGTGACTTTCAAGACACGTCTCTAAAGGTAAGGGAAACAAAAGCAAAAATGAACTTTTAGGATTTCATCAAGATATGCCATTGTTTCAATGATCATCTAGTCCTTCCTGAGCCACTGTTCTGCAGAGTATAGCTCAGGGATTACAGGCACAAAACGTTGCTCAAATTGGTACAAATGCTAGCTTCACTCCTCGCTCTACACAAACGACTTAATCTCTCTGAGCCTTAGTTTCAACTTTTGTAAAATGAGCATAACAACACTCACCTCATTCAGCTTTGTATTACATAGCTAATTATGTAAAGTATTCCAAAGTATTTGGAATACTCAGCAAATGGTAGCTATATAAACATCATCATCATTTTGGGGCTGTGGAGATAGAAAGAAGTAATGCATGAGAGGAATGTTCCTTTCCCTTAGGAGGTTTTAAAATCTATGACACAAGAAAATTACATGGAGAGAGGAAGGACCTGTAAACCTAAAATTCTATTTGGTCTGTAATTTCTAATATATTCTCTTAAACCCAAAGAGATTTAGAAGAATTGATTAGCAGATTTCATTGCTTTGATAAGACTGTTTTTTCTTCTGTCATTCATCATCCCAATGTCTTACGACCTTACATACACCACACATCCACCCCAGACTCTCATTTCATACGTTGACTGGAGAATTCTTGGGATGACAAAGATTTCGAGCACTCATTTTGTACATTTCCTCTTTCTGTGCAGGAGCCCATCTGAGGCTTTCCACACGCAAGTGAGACAGCCATGCACACAGCCAGAGAGCCTGTGACCTTCCATCTCCCTGGTCACTCTCTGATCTCAGAAAATTCTTCCTCATGTTCAATCTCTACCTATTTCCTTTTAATATCGGCCTCTCTTTAGCATCTATTCTTATAGGGGATGAGGTACACAAACCCCCAAAGCCTAAGAAAATTCTCCAATGCCCACCTGGTAACATCATTCCATTGCTTATCACTCCAGTTCTCTGGAATTATAGGTCTCCTATAGTTTGTTATTAACTCCCTAAAAACATCAGAATATACCTTAAAAACCATTAATTTGGTCCCTACCAGGGTATAATCCTTTTGTAGACATCTGGTCTCTCCTGAAAGCATTTGAAAGATGAAAGTAGCCTAATTTACAGGACAGATAGTTAAGAACTCCTATTCATCCACCAACCTCCATAGCCCCTCAATTAGAGTCATCACTTTATCACTCATTTGATTAAGCGACAGAATAACCCTGAGGCTGGGCATGACTAGTATGACCTTCAAAGTCCCTTTTAGGCCATCCCATGAAAGAAAGGTAACAGAATTGGGAACAATCCCAACCCACCCAATGCTTGCTCCAGGGGAGCCCCTAAGGACCAAGCCGATTGAAGGGAGGGCATTGCAGGATTTTTCCCTACAGAAGGCAGAGTGCTAAACGCTGCCATAGTGACTGGCATGGGAGGCCTGGAGAGAGGAGGGCCTTCAGACCCCACACTTCTCCCTCTTTCCCAAATTCCACTTCCCCAGCCTAAGCCCCTCCTGCTGTGCTCCCAATTCCAGAGTTTTCAGACCTTCCATAGTGCTCATCTGAGGCCAGACATCTGTCATCCATCAGCTAAAGTAAGGGTTTCTCAAACCTGAAAGACCATATACATCACTTCGGAGCCTGTTAAAAATGTAGATTCTGAGTCAGCACATAGGCTCGGGGGCTTGAGATTTTGTTTTTCTAAGAAGCTCCCCGGTGATACTCGCACTGCTAGTTTACGTGACTGTAGCAGTTTACAAATGTCTCCCAGAAAAAGTCTATCTGTCCACATCCTTCTGTCTATCTTCCTTTTTCTTTTAAGCTTTTATTTATTTATTTATTTATTTATTTATTTATTTATTTTCTAATAATATTTTTATTATATGATGTTAGTCACCATATAGTACATGCCTAGTTTTTGATGTAAAGTTCCATGATTCATTAGTTGCGTATAACACCCAATGTACCATGTAATACGTGCCCTCCTTAATACCCATCACCAGCCTATCCCATTCCCCCACCCCCCTCCCCTTTGACGCACTCAGTTTGTTTCCCAGAGTCCATAGTCTCTCATGGTTCATTCCCCCTTTTGTTTACCCCCTCCTTTCTTCTTCCCTTTCTTCTCCTACCGATCTTCCTACTTCTTATGTTCTATAAATGAGTGAAACCATATGATAATAGTTTTTCTCTGCTTGACTTATTTCGCTTAGCATTATCTCCTGCAGTCCCATCCATGTTGCAGCAAATTTGAGAAATCTTTCTTTTTGATGGCTGGGTAATATTACATTGTTTATATGGACCACATCTTCTTAAGCCAGCCATCTGTTGAAGGGCATCTCAGCTCCTTCCATGATTTTGCTACTGTGGACAATGCTGCTATGAACATTGGGGTGCATATGGCCCTTCTCTTCACTACATCTGTATCTTTTGGGTAAATACCCAGTAATGG